>NW_009719145.1:0-10946 GCF_000703405.1 Apaloderma vittatum | reverse complement strand
CTCATCCAACCTCCCTGTCAGGGGCAGGGACGCCTCTCAACTAGATCATGATCCTCAAGGCTCCGTCCAACCTGGCCTTGAACACCTCCAGGGAGGGGGCAGCCACAACACCTCTGGGCAATTTATTCCAGAGTCTTGTCACCCTCGTACTGAAGAATTTCTTCCTAAGATCTAACCTAAATCTATTCTCCTTCAATTTAAACCCATTTCTCCTTGTCCTATCTCTGGACACTCTTGTAAAGTCCCTCCTCAGCCTTCCTGTAGGTTCCCTTCGGGTAAGTCATTTCTTAATTTGCACTCAGTTAACCCACAGCTGCTGTACACTTGCTGGGGAGCGAGCTGGCAGTTCCCAAAATAGAAGGAAGATCCTTCTAATAGATCTAATCCTTCCTTCCCAAAACAGAAGGAAGATCCTAGCTTGTTTGGGGGTTTTTAGCGACATTGTTACGCTTGCTTCGTGCTATGTTATCCTCAAAACACTTGTCTGACCAAAGCACATCCTGATGGTTACTCCTGAATTTCACAGCGTGTATAGGAAACGAAGCATCATCCGAATATCTCCAACCCCTTCGTACCCAAAGCCACACGCCAGCTCACTTGACAGCACAATAATTTTCCTAATGGAGCTTTCCGGCGAGATCCGCAAGCCCTAAATTATACAGCGTCTAATTGGCAGAGAAATTCCAGTTCATCCTCAATAACACTAAAGCTCAAAGCAGTCCCTTGAAACATACATAGGAAAAAAAAAACCCACTTTTCCAGATTCCAAATAATGACAAAATAAACAAAAAAACATACTAAGGAAGTCATTGCAATAGGTTCTTTCCATTTAAATACACACGCACTTCCTCAATTTCACCAAAATCTCATTGTGATGGAGAAAAAGAAGCGGAAGGGATGAAATTTAACGTTAAATACTTTCAATCTCAGGTATTTAACGCCAATCCTTAAACTTACTTTAAAGAAAGGGGGATTCTGCAACTGCTGCTTAATTCCACAGCTTTAGTTTCCAACATCTTCAAGGCCCGTACGTTTTCTTTACTCACATCATCTGCAGCCGTCGATGAAGACTTTGGTATTTTCATTTACACCTCCAGTGTGACGCGTGACACCCCACTTCAGAGAAGTCTGGTTTTCTTCATTAACTGGGCAGACAATTCCAATTGTGGTTGCTATTTAGATTTTAGTCCTGTTGAAATCTAATCTAAATGATGCCCCCAAAAGCGAGAGGTTTTTTAATAGTTGAATTTAACACAGGCCTTTCACTACTGCCTCGAAGAAAATATCTGAAGAATATCAAAACAGTATTTTCCCAGATATCTTTCTAGTGAAAAATCGTAACGAACTTTAGAAAATAAAAGGCTTAACATAACAGAACATAAATGCAAATTCCTGCACGAGCAATTAGGTCTCGAAACCTACTTTGGGTAAAAAGAATTAAAAGGAAAATAGTCACCACTTTCATCTGAAAAGATATTTATTTTGAGAACTTCAGCTTGCACATTGTACAAAAAATTGACAAATTCAGAAAAAACACCCCTATAAAACATTTTTTTGTTTTTGTTTTTTTTTCCCTAACATATTAACATTATAATTTTTAAAAGGGTAACAGTTAAGAAAAACCAAAACCAGGCACATTTGTTCCAGTCTGTCTGCAGTGAAGTGTGATTAGAAACATCCCCGTCTGATTGAGGTATTAAACTGCAAACTTTGGTAAGGTTAGAAAAAGACAACCCAGTCACAAAAAGGAGCCTTCTCGGTGTTGCGTCCGTTAAACAAAATGTTCCATAAAAAAAAAAAAAAAAAAAAAAAGGGTCAGGATTGGTTATTCTCCATTTCCAGGTAGAAATGCAGCAAGACAAGAATAAAAAAATTAAAAAAAAAACAAACCAAATCATGTTACCATCACACACGTAGCATGAGGAGGAAACCGGGAAGTTTGCGAACCCTTGTAATCAGACAGAGCTACAGTGTTGTGTTTTACCCAAAGAATAAAATCCGGTTGGCAAGTTTAAACAATTCAGTGCTTACGAAAAGAAAAAAAAAATTAAAAATAAAAAAATTATCTAGATAACGGTGATTCAGAGCCCAGTCTTTCAGAAAAAGGACAAAAGGCACTTACGAATGGCTTTAGTATATTCCACAATGGCATTTCTGGAGAGAAGACAGCACCTGGCTGAACAAATAGTTCCCTAATAAAAAAGAAGTCCAACTGAGGTAGTACTTCGTACTGCTCCAACTACTTGGCTATAAGCAAGCAGCTTTGTTTTAATTCTGTTTTTTTTCAATATACAAAATGAGCAGGAAATGGCTTTTGATAGGTTTGTTGAATGTATAAAAACCTAGTTCTTTGAAAAAAAAAGACATAGCAAATACCCACTCGTGGCAAAAAGTTCCTAAGCCAGGAACAATCTCGCACGAACCGAGCGCCAAAATGCTGCCGAGGCGATGCCCAAGTCTACCTTTATGGCCAAATCCCCAAACGCTGAAGATTGTTCTAGCAACCAAGCCATTTTGGGGGAATAAAATACAAAAAGAGGGGACACGGGGAGGGAAGGGGGGGCCACTCCGATGATTAATTAACAGCCTTACCGGAAGCACTTTGTAAGTCCGTTAGAAAAAGAGAATTCTGTGCTGGTGAATGGCAGGTTCGGGGCAGGGGCAGGAAACGCAAAGTTTGACATTTAGAACAAAACCAAAACCCACGGACGTACAAAGGGATATTCCTTGAAGTTTATCGTTTTTTTAAAAACAAGGAAGACTTTAAAACTTTTTTCAGGGGTCTGGGAGAACACAGACTACTTTGTTGCTGTTGTTGCCGTTGTTTTAAATTAAAAGCCCATTGAAAACCCATTAATAAGTTTGAAGGAAAGAAAATGAGAAGTGCTTTACAGAATCACCGTCCGTTGCCGTATCCGGGGAAGAGCTGCGTTAGGACGCTCTGCAGCGTTTCGTTCACTTGCATGGTGTAATTTTTGCCGAGGTCGTAGCGGCAGGCTGGACAGCTGTACACGTCGGCTTTGAAGGATCGATCCAAGCAATCCTGGGGAAGGACGGAAAGAGGAATTGGTTAAGAAAGAGAAATGGGAAGTTTAGCTCATTCTACAAAGAGAATGAGATTGCTTTTATAGCCTAGTTCACAGAATCACAGAATCACAGAATGTCAGGGGTTGGAAGGGACCTCTGAAGATCATCCAGTCCAACCTTCATCCCAGCACACCCAACCACTACACCACAGCCTCAAGTGCTAGATCTACTGTTTTTTAAACACCTCCAGGGTTGGTGACTCCACCACCTCCCTGGGCAGCCTGTTCCAGTGCCTCACCACTCGTTCAGGAAAGAACTTCCTCCGAATATCCAATCTAAACTTACCCTGACGCAACTTGAGGCCATTTCCCCTTGTCCTGTCCTTAGTAATTAGAGAGAAGAGACCAGCACCAGCCTCACTACAGCCTCCTTTTGGGTAGTTGTAGAGGGCAATAAGGTCTCCTCTCAGCCTCCTCTTCTCCAGACTAAACCAACCCAGTTCCCTCAGCCGCTCTTCATAGGGCATGTTCACCCGGTGAGGGAGCCGGGCTGGCTGCTGAGAGACAGGTTCCTTCATCGCGTGCACCAGCACGTGCCCGAGCGCGTGTGTTTTGGTTTATGGTAGAGATTTCACTCGATTACGCTTCTCCGCATCAGGAATTCCCCCGCAGCTGTTAAAAGTCTCGGGGCTTCTGCAAAACTGCTTCGCATCAGCCTTGGGAAATACAAAACCAAAGCCCATCCGCTCCGCAACGGCGCCCAACCCATCGGCGTCACCGAGAAGATCTCGTCAGCTTTTAGAAGAATCAGAGAGCAGCGACAATAGTGGAACTTTCTTTACAGCACAGTCTTCTCTACTCTGAAGAGCTTTCACCCAACCCAAGTTTTCACACACAAACCTGCCTTGTGCTAAAAGACCAACTACTGGCAACAAAACCGACCCTCCAGCTCTCAATCTCCCTCCGCGGGAGAAGCCAGCTCAAGGCTTGGCTCAACTGAACTCATCAGAAGAGTCCCAGGGACCACTCACCTTGCACACGTTGTGCTGGCACACGGTTGTGACCGGCCGAAAGACAACCTCCTGGCAGCAAATACACAAGAAGGCCTCTTCGACTTTATTTAGAAATTTCTGCAAAGAGAACACTCGAATCAGCTTACTGCTGCTACCCTCTGAAAGACACGGCCAGAAAAATACTCACCGCCCCTGCGTTAAGCGCGAGGGACTGCTTTTGCCATAGAAAGTTGTTTGGAAAAGCTCAATAAAGAAAAAACCAGTTACATTAAACAAGTTCTTATCCTTCCTCCTGACCTCGAATACAGCACTTTCAAGTCGTACTGTGGATGTCTACACTAAAACCACTGGAGGTCTGAGGCTGTTTCTTTAATGCAGCCAAGAAGTTTGTGTCTAGCAATAGCACAAAAGTCAGTTGGCACTTTATTACTGAGGTAAAAAAAGAAATAAATAAAAGATTGATATACCGGTCCATCTTTGAGAGCTTCTAGTACTTCATTCCACAGTTTTTCATTGGCTTCATCACTTTTTATAAGAGATTTTTGCTGAGATGTCAGCTTGTATGGCTCCACTTTAGTTTTCTTCGGAGTGCCCGTAGGAGAGTTAATGAGTTTTTCCTCCCCACCTGAAAAAAAACAAACCACAACCACTTTTTAAACAAACAAACAATAAGCCACCAGCAAAGAGTAACTGGGTAAAACGCACAAAACCTACAAGGCTTTCTATATCCACTTGCCTACTCCACAAACCTGCTGATTTCCTTTTCCTCTTTCCTTTCCCCGGGGTATCAAACTCATCGTCTCCGTTATTTTCTTTTTCCTTATCTTTGTTTGCAACAGCTTCCAAATACCCTTCAGGATACTGCAGGGAAGCACAAAACAAAGAGCATCCAATGCAGACGCGCCAGTTCAGGGACTTACAGACCATTCCAGGTCGGGACGACGACCTCTGGGGGCTGCTCCAGGGGTCCTCTGTTTTAAGCGACAGACCCTTGCTCTTGCAGGGCACTTAAAGTCAGACCCTGCACAGAAATTCTGTACAAGAAAACGAGCTTTGTCCATTTAGCCTCCTGATGTAAAGACAAAACGACCCAGGAGACTGAAAGCACTTGTGCCCCCCGCAGTCTAGGGGGGGGCTGTATTGATTCTCGTGCAAGGCAAAGCAGATCACCCTCTAAAAGAACATTTAATAGAACAGTTCCTGCTCTCCGTCAAGTTCAAGGTCCAGCGACAGCACTCCAAAAGCCTACCTGCATCGTTAGGCCAAGCTTTTTCATCCTGGCCTTTCCTTCTTTGGTCCAAGGAGCAGGTTCTTCATCATCCCTCCGAAGTAAGTAACGCCAAACTAAAAATCCAGATTTCCCCGTCTCGGGCCAGTATTTCACAACCTACAAAAAAAAAGTCAGATGCAAATCCATCACGCGCTGTAAAACCCCCTTGGCCAGACTCAGATTCTCTTCTCCTAATTCAGTAGGCGACTTCAAATCTTTCTGACCTTATATATCCCATCGTATCTGTTCCCTTCCACGGGAGCGTATTTGCTGTGTTTGCCTCCTTTGACGTTCCTCACCACTCGGACCGGCTTCCCAGCTCTCCAGTCCTTGGCTTCGGCGCCGTTTTTGTCGTTGATGGGGGCACTGCAGTTAAGAGCCAGAGCTCTGCAGGAGAAAGTCCAACCATTTACCACCGGAACTCACCAGAATCAGAAGGGAGGATAAAACAAAGCTTGCATGGCAAGCCAGCTACTAAGAAATAATAAATTTACCTGTTTGCCTTAAACATTTTCCAGTATTTTATATAACATTATGAACTCTGGGAGACAATAATTAGGCCTTCTACATAGTTTACTACCCTGTTCCTCAAGTTTCAAGTCAATATTAAACGTGGCACTAATTTACAATTCTGTTGCACTTATAGGGTACTGGAAGAACCATTTCTATTGTTCCACAGATCTTCAGCCCACACCACAGTCAAAATTTAGTTTTGACAGTTTTTCTACTCAACCAGTTTCCTTTGATACAAGAAGGCCAAATTATTATTTTTTTTCAGGCTGACAGAGTGCCAGCCACAAAGGTTGGGAACGGAGCGTGAACGTTGCGCTGACCTGTTCATATTGGTGAGTTTTTGATCACAAGACTGTTCCGCTGTGCGCTTGTTTCCGGAAAGATCACGCCCTCCGCTCCCTGTATATGTGAAGGAATTTCCATGATCCTGAAATGTACATGGATGGTTTCGACACATTCACAAAAATAATCCGATAAAAGCAAAAGAGTCTTTTAATCAAATAACTTTAACGTGCCAATTCTTAATAAAGGGAAGGTGTTTCCTCTACTCAAGCTCCCAGGATGAAGGCTCAGAGCAGCCACCAAGGTTCCTGGCTCTGTTTTACCCGAGTTCCAAGGGGCATTCAGGGTACAGAGGTGCAGGTTAGAAACGCACTGGTGAGCTGCAAGGACGAGCAGTAGAGCGTGGTGAGGGTTGGGTTTGGCCAGCAGAACCAGCCGGCGTGTTCAGAAGCGGAAGTTCCATCCCCAGTTTTTGTTCTGAACACTCCCCTGACCTCAGGAGATACGGCAGCACGGACAGCGAGACCACTCGCACCGCGGATGCGACAGAGACCCTGACAAGGCAGCAGAGGCCTCTGGGATTAAGAGCTGACGCACAGATACTAAACTTAATTTAGATGATCCTGTTTCTCAGGTTGACACCGTAGTTTTCCTTTTCCCACTTTTCTTCTGAAGAACGTAAATACCGTCAGGATGGGGCAAGTAGGCAAACAGGTACAGAGTGCGAAAACCAAAGCCTTGGCCTTCGCTGTTTTAAGAACAACTTAATTATTGCCATCTGAGAACTAAACTAAGTTTCACTTACTATGTCATCTTCATAGCCTCCTGCCAGAACCAAGGAGTAGGCACCATCGTTACTTCTGCCGTGGATACCTGCGACGTGGGGCCTGTGAACGCCGGATTCACTCACCTGAAAAAACGGAAAATAAAAAGGAAGTTTGCCAGCAACTGCTGTCACCGGGCTACCAACAACACAATCCTGGAACTAAGTTAACCAGTAGTACCCTTTCAGATTTGTTCCACGTATATTACAGGGTGAAACTGTTCTCACCACCATCCTCCAGAAAGCTCCAGGTAAAGGAAAGAAAGAGAAAAATGCTTTTATGAAAGAAGCCTTTCAATATTTCAGCAAATTGAACACACGGATATTTCTTCCGAGGTGAATTTAGAAATTCAGATCTTTCTCACTGAGATTGCTTATTAAAAAGCTCCAGGGATGTAGGAAGAACATAGTTACTAAAATTAAAGTGTTTGTACAAGGGGACTGGTTTTGAAAGACTTGCAATAGTGACTAATACCTAAAAAAATAGATCAGGACAGGTCAGTGCTTTTCCTTCTGCAGGCTTCTAACAGGGTGAGAAAACCTTCTGTGCAATATAGCCAGCTCTCCGAGAGAGACCCTTCCAGGAGAACAAGTGGGAGACACTGCACGTCTCCAGCACAAACTACTGGAAACAAACATGTTTGATTTGGGGGGTTTGAGTTACAAAAAACCCAAACCAAAACAAAAAAAGCACTAAAGGAACTACCTGAAATGCCTGGACAATGCCACATCCGTTATGGAACACTTGATCTAGACAAAGCCAGAATTCTTTCCTTTCTGCACTTACATATCCAGTGACCCACACTCCCAAGATTAACTGCTAGAGGTTTCTCCCAAGAGCTGGCTCATTCCTGTTTTTCCCTACGGAGGCTCAGGCCAGGATTCAGCATCGTACCTGAACTCGGAACTTCCACATGGTGCCGACAGGGATCCCAGGAATCGGCCCGTAGTGGTTCGAGGGGACGATGGTGCACTCCTTCGTGCGACCCACACACGCCATACCCTGTTCCAAAGAGCAAGACCCATGAGCCAAGAATTACAAGGAACTATCCCAAGCTATTCCTAAAAATAAAACGGCTTTTGAACCGACCTTGCCCCAGTCTCTCCGCGAGGATGAATTAGCAGATGCCATCTTCTGTTTCTTTTTACTTTCTTTTAACTTCTCTCCTGCTAAAACCACCTCACTCGCATCGTTTCGACATTCAGGGCAATACCTAGAAATCACCGGTCAATGAAAATTAACTAGTTAATGAAAAGAGAAATTTCCTCAGAACATATCAAGTTATGTTACGATTTCCCCACGTGAAACTAGACAGGACACAGAAACAACTCTCCACCCTGGAATTAGACTTCTATTAGCGGGTGTCCTCGCACATTCTCCTAAGCTGTTGCAAATGTGTCAGGAAATCAGCTGTATCGTAAAATCGTCGTGTAAAATGCTGACCCAGGGCACGAGGAATAAAACGGTGCGTTTCACTATCTAGATCATCGTATATATTTAATATATGAACAGTAGCTATCGTCAGCTGGATCTGGTGAGGGGCCTGTGATCTACCTCTAGGTGCCATCACACGGGTTAAGCCTTCCGGCATCGGGTCTGCGTTCGGTTTATAGGTAGCTCCACTTCTCTTTGAACAGGCACACTAACCCCCAAATTAGCAAAAGAAGCTCAAAAGCCAAGATTAAACTTAACTCTTAACTCTAAGGCAAGCTTAACTCTGGCTTAAAACACGCTCTCACTAAAGGCATGCTGGAGAAAAGCCGGGAAGTCCTACCAAAACCCACGCGAACCTCGTGCAGTCCCAACATTGCCACCTAAGGGCAGCCTGAAGCCCTAAACCTCCCGTTCTGCTCCTAATTTGCTGGTAGTTGCGATACCCCGCAGGCGGAACTTACCAATCCTCATCGTCCGGTATGCTGCTGAGGGGAGGGTTGAGGCAGTAGATGTGGAAAGCCATATCGCACTCGTCACACATGAGCTGTTTGTCTGGATCTTGTTTACCTCCGCAGATATGGCACGCACAGACTCTGCACGTCTTGTTCGGGTTGTCCTTACAAGCTTTACACACGGGTCCGTTTTGTCCTGTCAGCAAAAACAAACCACGGGCTGCTTCAGACACCAGAAAGCACCAAGATACGCTGAAAACGGTCCAAAGAGTTGAAGCTACGGAACTCTGAGACCTTTGATCCTCACAAAAAGACAATGAGAACATCGCGAGGTGAGACCGAGACACCCAAGTTTTCTCACGTTTTAACGGCCCGGCAGTAAGCGGACAGGCACTGCCCGGTTCCTCGATTTTATAAATCTCATCCACTAATATAATGGTGCAGTCATTCAAGGAATCCCCAGCGTCCCTGTAAGGAGAGGTGGATAAAAGTCAAGAAGATTAGACCTTGAAAGTATCATAGAGCATGAATTCAGGCTGGTCTGGTGTCAGTCCCGGAGCACAAGAAACCCACCACAGCATCCCACAATCTGGGGCAGTGGCACGACAGCGTCACCACCAATCACATCATTTCCATGCAATTAAGGTGTGTCCCCTCTCGTCTCAACGAGAATCCAAGCACTTGGAGCATTCCAGTTATCAGCAGGGACTGATCTCTCCCCAAAATACATTTGAGATTAACTCTCCTTATATTTTATAGTTAAAAAGGCAAAATAACTGTGGTCAGGGGGGAAGTAAAAAAAAAGAGGAATATCAACCCTGTGAAACTTGTCTGAAACTTGGAAAAAATTTACCTGAAATTTTTGGAAAACCCTTGTGGCTAGTTAATGCAATAAACATCGCTTTGCCTCCTCGGGAATGCGGGAATTCCCTCCCTCCCAGCTGGACGTGAAGCTCCAGAGCAGCGTGCCCTGAGCTCCTTAACTGCCCAGTTGCTCCAGTGGAACTTAAAAGCACAACAATAGATCAGTCACCCCCACAGGACAGGCCAGCTTCTCACCTTCCCCCAGCACTTCTCTTGCACCATTTCTGTCCCATTGCTTTTTCAGACCTCACAAAAGCTGACGTCGAGTCAGGGAATTCAATTTATTCCGCATTAGGAGTTCGCTTACCCAAGTAAGATCTTTGCGTTTATCTCCTTGATCATTTTCGTTTCCCTTTTTTGCAGAATCTCTGCATCGTACCAAAAGCCTCTCTCTTTTGGCTCATCGGGGTTGTAGTTGACCATCACCACCTGCCCTACTTCCAGCTGGTGCCACTTCAAAATAGTCCGTGCGCGAGCCCGTACGTCGTTCGAACTCAGCTCCACAACCCCGTTCTCTGGATAACTTGAAGTGGAAGGGAGGCACAGAGGGACAGAGAAGAAAAACCAGGTTCAACATCATCGTTTTTATAAGCGAGAGGTTTTTATCCAGACAGCTCCATTTAAAAGCTGATGCGGTGCAACACAGGAGAATACCATCAGGAATAAAATCTCTTTCTCCGGCGCACAGAATCGGCAATCAAACTTTGCTGCTTTTGGATCCCAGTTAAGAAATGCTGACAGCCAAGCTCTATTTCTAAAAATCAAGATTTCAGCCTCCAGAAATTCCAGTCGGAATTCCAACTTACAGTTAACAGAGCTCAATAATGACACTCCCGTGTCCTGTTCTACCTTGCAGATCTCTGCAATAAAATTTCCCATGAACACCATGAGACAAATTTCTGTATTAACCCAGAAGGCAACGAAACTCACTCTTCATATTTCACGTGATATATTACATCTTCCTCAGGAATGGCTGCCGGCTGATCAGGGTCCCCGCAACGGTCAGCGGATGCATTTGTAGGTTTTTTCCGGGTTACGTTTACAACCTGGGCTTCAAACCACGCTCCCATGTTCATATCTCGAGCGTCAACCAAGTCATTGATCTACACAAAGCAAAGTACACGGCTCACCAAAAGGCATTTTTCAAATTAAGCATTAATTTCCAGGTCTACTTGAAGATTTACCCAGCTCAAGAACATCACCATTATAAAGATATTTAACAGAGCATTTAGTTTTTAGGATTATTATTTTATAAATATAAATATATA
>NW_009719144.1:0-4115 GCF_000703405.1 Apaloderma vittatum | reverse complement strand
TTAAGTAGTCTGCAGAGATTGCCTTTTAGCTCATTTCCTTTGCTCTGGTTGTCTACACGTTGCAGTATCGTGTCTCACGCAAAGAGATTATCTGACCTCATCTTTCCTCTGGCTTTGGCTTGTTTAACTGAAAGATTCAGTTTTGAGATAACACCGTTTATAATTTGCTTAATACTGTTCTCTGTTTCCAAATACCCAAATTCTCCAGCTTGGAGGCAGGGGTGATATTATTTTCTATTGATACGATCTGTGTTAACATTGTTGCAGCGGAAGAAAGAAGGGAATTAAATGATTAGTCTCTAAAGTTATTGCTAAATTCTGCTTGCTTGCTTCTGGTTTGCTCAATAAACCATAGATTGTAGCAATGTGCCCCCAGCCCCCTGAGTTGGACATTCAGTTATTTGCAACCATAAAAGCTGATAAGCTTGTGGCCAATGACGTGAGCAACACTTCCCTTTTCAGTTTAACAGAAATCGCTCAAGAGTTACAGTACCTTCCTCTCCCTCCGCGTGCAGCTCAGCAGCACACTGATCCTGGGCAGAGACAGCTGCCACGGCAGAAGGAAAATCTCTTCAGGTCTGGCCAGCGATTCAAGTTGGATCCAAGTCACCAGGAAAACCACAACTGCTATTTCCCTGGGGCTTTTTTGCAGGGCTTCTGCAGTTGGACTTAAATGACTCAAACCCAGTTCCTAGTCAGTAAATCTCTAATCCACAAAGCATCCGTCACAGGTGGCATCATCTGATGTGCTTCAGCATCCAGTGAATTGAAAAATACAGGCTTAGGAAAACAAGAAGTCTGGATTCAGTTTTAAAGGAAGGCTAGCCCAAAGGCTAGAACTTTGGGGAAGTGTATCATATAACTTCGATTAATTTCTTCTTACCTCTGATGAAGGAGAAAGGCCTGACTTTATCTCCCAGTTTTGTAAGGGTGGGAGGAGGAGGGGCATGTATATAAAATAGGTCATTTAAGGGAACCTCAAAGCTAAGTAGGATGAGACCAGTAAGTTTACACTGTGTCAACCAGCGTATAAATGTTTTCCATCTCTCTGACCTGCTCTTTAGAGTGCACAATTCTCTGGAAAACATACACAGCAAGGCAGACCTGCATTCCAGGCCTGTTGATAGGTGTGCATGCTGTCTTTAAAAACAGGCATGTACCTTCTCTGTGGCTGAAGAGAACACACTGAAAATATGTAATTTAAGAAAATCGCTTAGAAATGACTTAGTCGACGTGATACTGTGTCAGCACAGACAATGTTACTAGTGATCAGTCACAGAAATCATATAAATCATAGAATGGCCTAGGCTCGAAGGGACCTTGGAGATCATTTTAATCCAGCCTCCCTGTCGCCAGGGTCACCACCCTCCCACATGGCAGAGTCCACTACCACAAAGGTAGTGTGTTATTTACTTACCATTAGTAGCTGCAAACCTCTATGCATCTGATGCTGTAAAACCCCGTTGTGGGAAGTTATGTCTGTTGCTGAAGACTTAGATATAAGGAAATGAAAAAAGGCAGAGGGTGGGAAATGTGAAAATATAGGTAACCAGCTGAACTCAGCTCAGTAACACATTACTGGTCTTAGTTCCAGTAAGAAGAATAAATGTTTCTACCAGTGTGAAATATGCTCAGCCGCTGAACCTGCTGGGCGTACACACCCTGAACCCTGCCAGCCTGGGCAGGGTGTCGGGAGCTCTGCAGAATGGAGAACACTGACGTCCAAAAGCGGTCATATCTGCTGCAGTTGGCTGTTTATGATCTTCCATTAGGAATACCTAGAAATGACATTCAAGAATTTTAGTGCACTGATGGAAAAATCATCATCTTGCGCACAGGAGCCTCATTCAAAGCTACAGTTCTTGCTCAAAAACCAAGCTTGAATTCCAAAATCTGCTATTAGGTAAAAGCTATAAACCCCTCAAAGTATGAACCAGGGGGCTGGTCACTGAAAAAACCCTCTGGTGCCAGAGGGTGTGATATGAAGTGAAAAGTCTGCCACAGACGACTGAAAAACAGGTAATCTTTACTACCTGATGAAATACGGCAGGGGTTCATTTGTCACAGCTTAGTGTTTCATTAAAAAGTCATCATAACTGTGGCCCCAGCACTGTAAACTGTGCTGGATTATCTTTTCAGGGGAGTCAAGATGCTGTGATGGAAGTAGCAGAGAGAGCTTTCCAGAAGCTTGAGGACTTAACCTAATTTGACCATATGTTTGTATAAATGCGACACTAATTGACACCCTCTTTGTAAATCTAATCCTATCTGCCACCACTGCTTCCTCTCAATGAATGCTAGAAGAGAGACAGTGTAGTGAGGATGACTGGGAGGATTCCTTTTTGTCTTCAAAGTGAATCAGATATGACAGAATCAAACACACTCTCAGACTTGCAGTTCTATGGATGATTTGAAATGAGACACATGCTGCCCAGCCATTTCTAACAAAATATTTGTTTTCTTAGTGTTTATGATTTACTAAGTGGAAAAGGTGTTACAACAAGTAATTCTTGCTCTTTTGGAAAATCTTTACCTCATGTGAACTTATTCAAAGAAGGCCTAGCTATAAAGAAATATGTATTTGTCCTAGCTCCAGTTTTGTAAGGATTGGGTTCTTTTCCTGAAATACACTTTTTCCAGGAAAATGCTGTTGCCCAGGGAGCTGTCTCCTGGTAAATCTGATGCTTCTGGGAGGGAGACAGTCTACTGTTCAAAGCTTCGGCCTTTCAGAGATAAAGCTTTATGGTAGTGACCAGCAGGACAAGCATCAGCACTTAACATTCGATCTTTATAATTCTGATCCAACCTGCAGGCGAAGGATCAAAAGTAAAAGCAAAGAGTCCCAAGACCACATCACCCTGACACAAATACACTCAAGGATTTCCCACCAACAAGAATTCTTAGCAGCGCATAACAATGTCTGTTTCTGAGCCCAAAAAATGTAGGATTTTATCTCCATTTTCAACCGCTAAAACTGCCCAAATGAACCTGATTCCAAGTCTCAACAACACAGCACTTAAACTCGGTTTTTCAAGCACTAAAACAGTTCAATTTCAAGACCTTAAAATGCCCAAATTACCCTGGCTTCAAACTCACAAAACACAGGACTTAGTCTCTGTTTTTCAAGCCTCTCCCAAAAATGCAGGACTTTTAGTTTTTCTGAGCCCTAAATCTGGTTGTTTTAGCAATTGAGAAAGCCTTACAAGTTGCAGTAAGAAAACTGAAGAGCAGATGAAAGGAAAAGGTAAATTCAGCTAAAACCTCTGACTTCTACAGAAAGCGAGAGCCTGGGCCAGTCCATGCAGAGAGAACTGTGGACCCTTCCACCCCAAAACATTCTACAATTCTATGATGACTTCTCACTACAGTGGGGCGGAGTCAGCATCTTGGAATAGGCTGTGACATTCTGATGCTCACTTTCTTTGATCACTTCTTTGATCACCTGTTATTTTTCCAAGGCTCCCCCATATTCTTAGCCATATCTTCACCCACCAGCAGGTTTAATTTTCAAACAGCATTTGAATCAAGAATAACTGCAATTTTAATAATGATCACTTTCTGCTGTCTTTATTTTTAGTGAACACTTTGTTCCTCCCTCCTTTCCTTGCTTTCACAGGTAATTGGATACACATCTACTAAATTACCTTTCATTCTTTGCCATTGTCTTCTAATGAACTTTTCCCTGTCACTCACACTTCTTGGTAGTTTAGAAAATCTGCCAGTATACAATATGCTTTACTATTTCTTTTATGATACTAATAATGAAACTCCTTTCAGGTTAGTCTTTTTTCCCACAATTTTCCTGGACTACAGATAATATAGCATGCAAATACAGTCGCTTAATCTTTGCAAAGTCTAATTTTTCCTCTAGCCATTTGACTATCAGAAGCAATGTTCTTCTATTTGACATACGGTCTCTGCTTTTCTATCGTCAGATCAGTGTAAATACTGACACCAGAGAGAATACAGCACCTGGATATTTCAGCATGCTGGTACTAGAGATACTCCTCCCCTGAAGGAGTAAATGAGGGCCACCTTTACGGTCCTGTGACTTTCTTGCCAGGAGAGGTGGCTGCAGGTAAGCACAGACAGATATCCCAGCTCAGCTGACCACA
>NW_009719143.1:0-877 GCF_000703405.1 Apaloderma vittatum | reverse complement strand
GGGAGGAGCAAAATGGCCGCCGAGGGGGACAAAGAGGGGGAGGGAAGAAGCAATATGGCCGCCAAGGTGGAGAGGGAGGGGGAGGAAGTAGAGGGGAAGAAGCAATATGGCCGCCGCGAGCGGGAGGAAGTGGAGAAGGACGAGGGGAAAACGGCGGAATTTCCTGGTTCGAGCTCAAATTTCAAATTTTGGGCCCGAAATTTCCCAATCTGAGCTCAAATTGCCCGATTTCACCTCAAATTTTCAATTCCCGGCTCCAATGTCCCAATTTTACCTCCAAATTTTCAATTTTCCACCTCAAATTTTCAATTTCCACCTGAAATTTCCCAGTTTTAGCTCGAATTTTCCTGATTTCCACCTCAAATGTTCCATTTCCACCTCAAATTTTCAATTTTCACTTCCAATTTCCCAATTTTACCCCCAAATTTTAGATTTCCACCTCAAATTTTCAATTTCCACCTCCAATTTTTTTGAACCTCCAATTTCCAAATTTCCACCTCAAATTTCCGATTTCCACTTCAAATTTTTCCAATTTCCACCTCAAATTTTCAATTTCCACCTCCAATTTCCCAATTTTACCTCCAAATTTCCGATTTCCACCTCAAATTTTCAATTTCCACCTCCAATTTCCCAATTTTACCTCCAAATTTCCGATTTCCACCTCAAATTTTCAATTTTCACCTCCAATTTCCCAATTTTACCTCCAAATTTCCGATTTCCACCTCAAATTTTCAATTTTCACCTCCAATTTCCCAATTTTACCCCCAAATTTTAGATTTTCACCTCCAGTTTTCAATTTTGACCTCAAATCTCCCAATTTTCACCTCCAAATTTTGGATTTTCACTTCAAATTTTAAATTTCCACCTCAAATTTTCA
>NW_009719142.1:0-19532 GCF_000703405.1 Apaloderma vittatum | reverse complement strand
CTGAAAGGAGGTTGTAGTGAGACAGGGGTTGATTTCTTCTCCCTAGTAGCAAGTGATAGGACAAGGGCAAACGGCCTTAAGTTTCTTCAAGGGAGGTTCAGGTTGGATATTAGAAAGAATTTCTTTACTGAAAGGGTTGTCAGCCATTGGAACAGGCTGCCCAGGGAGGTGGAGTAGATGTTGAGCTGAGGGACATGGTTTAGTGATGTTGATAGCGCTAGGATGAAGGTTGGACTCCATCATCTTGAAGGCCTCTTCCAGCCCAAATGATTCTTTGATTGTATGATTCCTGGAATCAAGAAAAAGATATTTGGGTGCTATAATTTATACACAGTGAAAGTAAATTTGTTGGGTTTTAAGGTGATGTGATGGTGTTGAGTCATAGGCTGGACTTGATGATCTCAGAGGTCTTTTCCAGCCTCAACATTTCTGTGATTCTGTGTTTCTGTGACAGGTGCTTGAATGAAAATCTACTGGAGATTTAATAAAGACAGAAAATCACATTCCCCTCACGACATCCATGAAGCTGAGGAAAGTTGAAGACTGAGAAACTACAATAAATAGATGCCTTGTTCTTTTTTCTTTTCTTAGCCTCCTAAGCAACTGTTTATGGCCACTGTTGGAGACTGCCTCCTTGCCTAGATAGCCCTGTGGTCTGGCTTTTTACAGAATCTTTTTATATTCTGTCTATGGCACAGAAGATGCAACTACCAAAGTCCTACTGCTCCACCACGCCTTTAGGATATACGTGCAGGATCAAGAGTTCAAACTGAAGTCTTCCCTTCTCTAATAAACCAGGGGATATTTTCCTGTCTGAACATTTTGTCACCCCACTGACCACACACAAGGGCAAACAAATTTTTGGTTTGTTAAGAAATGAATACACCTTCCTGTTCTGTTTTTCAAGTGAGGATATTATCTAGTGTATTCCCAAGTGTGCTACTGTCTTACCATATCTGGTACATTGCATTCTGGATCACAAATGAAATCTGAAAAACTGTAGGTTTCTAAAAAGTGACAGAAAGAACCAGGAAAGGATTTGAATTTACAGCTAAACAAGTTATAGAAGCTGGAATGTAAGTTTATCACCCAGTTTAGGAGGGGAAGGTGTATGGAAATAGCATTTCTTAAACTTAGCAGAAGTAAGTTGTAGTGAGGCAGGTATTTAGATGGGAAAGTTGCTTAATTTGTACTCTCATAAAGTAGATGAGATAGCTTACTTTTTTTTTCAATTTTCAATATGTATATAATTAAATTATGTAGAAAGAGTTTTCTCATGATGGAAAGAAAGATGTATGTCATTCTCAGGGTACTAAATCCCCAGACCTTTGATGCTGTATGTGAAATGTATGGATTAAGCAACATTGCTAGGCTTTTCTGGTGACTCTTTCTGATAAATCAGCAAAAGTGAAAAATCTTAGTAAAAACTGAGAATGTAAATCTGTATACTACTCATATGAAGTCCAACAGCATAATGCAAGAGGGAATGTTAAAGGTTTTCTATTCATTCTCAGTGGGGCAGAAGAATGAAGTAGGGATTTCTTTCTCTCAGCACTTCCGTAGAGGTTGCAGCTACACTCTTAAGACAGGTTGTTCAGTATAAGGTAGGATTTAGCTTAATATTAAATCTTCTTTAGAAAATACGTAAATATTCCTCACAGTGCTTTGTACAACAGTGCTTTGTACAACATGTAATGGATTTATTCTTATGTTCTTACAAACACCAGCACACTCTCTTGCTAGAAGCGTTCACTGGCAGGTGACCTACTTTTTCTGAAGCACAGCACCCATCTTCCACTTGCCAGTTTAAATGAAATTCATTATCAGATTCTACTAAAGCACCTTTTTCTGGCAGGTTACAATAATTATGCAGGTATTAAATTTGATCTTGGCTTACAAATGAAGAACAAATAGCTCTCTAAAGAAGACAGAAAGAAACTGAAAAGTAACAGAACTCAAGACAAACTTGTGAAATAACCCTAAGACCTCCCACTCTTTTAAATTCATTCCTTAGTGCACCCTTGAAAACACCCTGAGAAGGTACAGTTCTTATTTCAGTGTAATATATAACCAGTTACTAATTGTTAAAAACTCACAACCCTCTGGATATATTTCTCTTGAAACAAAAGAAGTATCAGACTCTTAATGGAATAGTATGCAGCAAGTTTACTAGAAAATATTAGAAAATCAAAGCCATGACATGTGCCAATTAGCTCTCAGTAGCTACCACCAGAAAACTTAATAATACTAAGCACCAATAACCAATGCTCAAATGTTTCTGTGTTTTGTTATCTCGTAATAGCAAAAATACACTTCTAATTTACAGACTGTGGAGTCTCCAAAATCCACCTCGATGCATTCCTGTGTGGCTGCCCTAGAGGATCCTGTTCTGGCAGGAGGGTTGGGCTAGATGATCTCTAGAGGTCCCTTCTAACCCCTGACATTCTGTGATTCTGTGATTCCATGCTTTGGTGATTGAAGACCACGTAATTTTCATTGGTCCCTGATAACACTGCCTCTCTGTCACATGTGCCTTTGTTCAAACAGATGCCCAGAGTGCTCTTGCTGAAAACATTCTGGTATTTGACTATATTATAAAGTTATACAGGAGACGGGGCAGGACAAAGCTCTTGCTTAATATAGTGATACATCTGAGTGAAATAGCTTCTCACTCAACAGGAGCCCCTTCAAATGTAAAATTTAAGTGTACTTAGTATCTCTAAATTTGGGGGATAATTTAAACCTCTTTAAATATAAAAGTTAACATTTTGCAGCAAAGTTCGCAGACCAAATTTTACCTCAAATCACCTTTTATCAAAACTGGGAGAAGAAGGGTTAGAATATCCTACTTTGAGCAACTCTCAGAGCAAACATCCCCCTGGCTCCTTTTTCCACAATTTGCCTCATCCTCTGCTAGAAAATCCTTCTTAGGCTTCAGTCCAGCTCATCTCCCTCACCATGAAAGTATGGATAACAAGACTTTTATTTTTTTTTTTTCCTAGATGACATTAAAAGAGGGATTTCTTTCACAGTGTGTATGGCTTAACTCCTGGCAGTGATTGCAATGGAAATAGAGACCTAATGCCCAAAGATCAAAGCCATGGCAGACAGGTGGCTGGCAGTACAAGGCACACTTCAACAGAGATCAGATACATAAACACATATTGCACAACACACATTAAAAATGTCATGCCTGGGAGAATTTGTGGCATCTCATCATTTCCTCATATTATTCTCTCAAGAACTCAGGTATAGTTGGCACTACTGTATCAATTCAGGCACTATTCCAAGGAAACAATTTACTTTAGAGACCTTTGATAGTTGTTCTGGAAACACAGAGGAAGTAATCACCAAGACAATTTTATAAGAGTAGCTTGTTTTTATATGCTAGCTTTTTCTTTAGGGGATGTCTCTGTAGGGTTGGTAAGGCATGGTAAACAACGAGAATACTTAATTTAAATGATTACTAAGGTTTTATGGTCTCTGAAATACAGAGACCATACAGAGAAATACAAGTGCTTCACATTTCTCCAGTCTGTGTTTACCAACACACTGTAGACTGAATTCATCTTAGCAATGAATGTGTTGTTTTCTACCAGTATTTCTTTGCTAGGTTAAAAATCAAATGCTTCTCTGCTGTATTTCCTTATTATAAATTTCCCAGAGAGAACCTCAGCAACTTTCTAGTGAAGGCTAAGAATGGTGGTAACAAGAAGTGACTTTTTTCTGGCTTTTAAAAATTTATTTATTTCTATTACAAAAATAGGAAAAAAAGAATTTGAGTTTTTTAATTAAAAAGTTGCATAAAACCAAATTAACTCAAGATTGTAGCTAGAGCTCTTAAAAAATCTAAAATTAAGATTTTCTCCAAAGATTATTTCTTCAAATTAAGGTGTGGTGCCAGATTCTCCATGCTTTCTCAAGGGAAAAAAAAAAAAAAGAAAAATTCTAACACTACAGAGCAGAATTTCGGGACTGGTCTACTCCATGTGTATTGTGGACCCACTAGTCCTTAATCATAGACTATCAGAAATTATAATACTACATTAAAAACATTTGTGTTTTGATAACCATAGCTTACATCAGAGCTCCCAATCTGGCAGTGTCAGCTGTAAAAATCCCCAAACTGAGCTTCTGATGAGAATGTCCAGAAATCACACTGGTTCATACGTAAATACTGACGCTTTGTAAGTCTGGGCTGGTTCTACCTAAATATATCCTGTAAAAGCATCGTCCTCTGAATCAAAATCTAACCCCATTGCATTGCCCTGGTTAACTGTCTCGTATTTTGCTCCATCTTCTCACCTTTTCAGCATTTAATGTATTCCAACATATTACATATGTCTGTGTCCACAGTGGTTGTTCCACTATTCACATGGTTACTGATTAATCTATGGGTGGAGTTAAAAGATTGTCCTGAGACAAGGCACTTTCAAGACACTTGAGGTTTTCCTAACGGACTTCAGTCTTCCTTTGGGTATCACAGTCTAACTGCAGTCAACCTTGCAGCTCTGAGCATGGTGGTTTTTTTCACTTTGGTAAGTCTGTAAGGAATAGCTTTGTGATTGTCCAGTATATGTATAGATTTCACTGTATCACAGCAATTCTTTGTTGAAGTAACCACTGTTACTTTATTTTTAAGCACATAACACTCACTTTTTAGACATGCAGGCAGCCTAGATTTTCCTGAAAAGAACATCAAGTGCTCTTTAAATCTTAACATACAACCCTGTGCATTATAGATGCAGAATGTACAACCCTTACAATTAAAGAAAGTTCCTTATTGCTTATGACCACTCCATAACATTGCTTAACAACTTGTTGTGCATTTATTAATAATTGGTTTTGAAATCCCTAAGAGCACTGTCAAATATATCGACAAAAAAACCCAACCAAAACCATCTTTAAATTCAAGAAGTTAAAAGTGAGTTGCAATGACTAATTGGAGGATTAACACAGATGTTAGATAGTGGGTTCAAGTGACTGTTTACAAAGTTACAAGCACAATAACAGAATTGTTATCACGAGTGCCCTCTCCGTTACTGTATTTAACCGTATTTCATGAAGTGGTAATGCCACAGATAGTGGTCTGCTAAACTGTCTGTCCCAGTTTAACTTCTTGCCCGGTCCCTCTGGCTAGCTACTGAGTTTCCAGAGCAGTGTGCTGTGGAAGCTGGCCGCAGCGGCAACTGTGCATTCCTTGTTGTGCTTCTGCTATCCAGTGTCCATGTTTTCTTCAGGGTCAACCCCAGAGCAGACCTTGTGCAGCCTGGTGTGTAGCTACATCTTCCAGCTGCTACGCATCTGACTCGCAAGTATCTCCCCTGTGTTGCTTCCTAGTGAAGTGAGTCAGAATAAGCCGTTGTTAAAATCAGACTACGTGGACACACATTTTCCTTGCTGGCACGTTTTCAAATCAGTTGTGCTTCTGTAAAATCAGTGGAAAATGCTCTCGTTCTCCACAAGACCGCATTCTCTGCAAGATGCATTAGCTTGGAGGCTAAAAGTGGGGTGAACCACTGTAAAGCACTGAGCTATAAATTGTCCCCAGACTCTCTGCTGTCGTAGGGACACATGCAAAGTAATGCCACGTGAGAATGAAACAAAGATGTGGACTTGAACATGATACAGAAAATAGAATGTGAACATATTTAAACATAGATTTTTAACAGACATTGAGGTTTTTAAAAGGTACTAAAGGCAGTATCGTTAAGTTGTTAAGACATAATTGCTATCACTCTCAAGATAACGTAATTAAAAGCTAAGCAACACTAATGGGACCATCAGTCATTCAAGTTAAGAGCAAACTACACTAGGCATTTGCAGCATAAAGGTCTTTGTGGAAAAAGATATGACATTAAATGAATAATCCATAAGCTGTTGATATACTTATGAAGGGATGCTATCTTCTGTTGGTGAGACATTCTAGAATGCTATGAAGTGTCAGCAAAAGCCCACAGTTGAGGGATGTGAGTTTATGTGTGCTTATGTGTGTGGCTGGGGGAGGTTTTAAAAATAGAACACATAAAAGTTTTGTATTTAATCTTGAAAAATCAGATCTTTTAATTCAGGGCTGCCACAGCAAACAGTTTTTGCACTAAAGTAGGCTTTACCTATGACAAATATGCAAGCAATTTAGGACTGAAATGGAAGAATAGATTAAGTTTATACTTTTCTTTGTAATAAACTACAAGTCATGAGCTCACTCGAAGAAACTCTAGAACTTATTGGAGCTGTTCAGGAGTACATGCCATTCTGAAACATGAAAAAAGGGCTAAAAATCTTGCTTTAATGCTTTCTGCTGCAAATGGACACTTTTATCCAAGACCTCAGGATGTGATACCTTGATTTTATGAAGCATCTCAGATGTTTCTATTTACATATGCATACATGTGTGTAACTTGCCACTCATGGACACCCACTCTGCTCGGCCAGGGAGAGGAGCAGGAGGCCCTCGGTGCTGCCTGCGTCTGTGTGAGTGCTCTGGGTGTCCGTCTGATCCCTGTGTGGGAGCACGTGTGAGGGTACGTACCTGGTGTGCATGTGCGCTCAGTGTGCTGGCTCTGCCTGCTGGGAACACGCCTCCAGCTTCGCTGCTGGTTGGACCCAGGGACGTGGAGCTGAGCAGCCTCACCTCTCCCAGGCTCTTGGATCCAGCCTTGGATCCGGTCCTGCAACCTAAATATATGTTTTTTGAAAGGAGCAATAGAATTATTCCTGTGTAAACAGATTAATGACTTTTACCTATCCATACATAAACAAAAAATTATTTATAATGTCAATATTTATTCAGTGATAAATCTCAAGCCTATTAGTGGACTTGGATCCAGCTCTTGGACTGATTTTTTTCTCATAAATGCTTAAAGCTTGTTGGCAGTTTTGTCTGAACCAGCACTGGCTGAAGCCTACAGTCTTGACCTGCTGATGATCTCAGTGTAACTGTGAGGAGGCCTGCCAGGCTCAGCTGGTCTGTGCAGATGGAAAGTGCTCATGTCCATGAAGTGGCAAATATTTAGACTTTGTCTCATCATTTAAATTTTAACCAGCTCCCTTCTCATCATTTAAATTTCAATCAGCTCCCTAGTACTGGAAGCAATTACATCTTATGTTCCTGTTTATTAACAGGATTTGATGTGCAATTACATATGCAGATTCCATTTGAAATTAGTCAGGGGTTGTGTTGCTATTTCCACTGGAGGAATATTTCAGAATCACAGTCTTCTTATGATTTGAAATTATCTTTAATTTCCAGTCCAAAGCTACTTCTGGTTGATCATTTTTCTTTTGTCTTCCGATTTTATGTTCTTTTTTTTTTCCTTCTTCACATTTATCTCCTGATGCTCATACAGAGAGCTAATATATCCTTTCATTCCACCAGTTTAAACAAACCAACCATTTAAAAATTACGTTCACATTGTGTATCTGGCCTGTGCCTGAGACTCCTAAATTTTTACGGCATCCAAAATAACAAACAGCCAGGCACCAGCCTCTCAGTTTGAAAATAACAGCTAGCAACCGGGAAACAGTAAAGAACAGCTTTCCAGGATGCCTCTCAGCTGTGACTGAGCTCTCCATTTGAATACAGTTAAACCTAGCCAGACTGCACCTTTTACTATACTGCTCCATGTAAGAATCAAATAATGCCTGTCCACCAACTTCCCATGTTCCCCTCCAGTGATCCTTGAATACTATGGAGTTGTTTTCAAGGATGGATCAAATGCAGTGTGGTAATGCATATGTGACCTTTCTGTCTTAGACAGCAGTAACAGGTAGCATTCTGTGCAGAAGAGTTCACTCCATCAAGTATTAGAGAAGACCAGAAGTATAATCAAGTCTTTGCAAGGCTGCATGTAACAATAAAAAGAATGCAACTATCACTTTCAGAAATACATTTCTGGTATTAGTAATAACTACTAAACATTAATGATTTTTCGGTTTGTGAGAATGTGTTTGCTTCTGTTTATTTCTCACATTATTCAGGCATGTAATTGTTATTTATGCCCCGCAGGAAAAAAGACATATGTGATTTATTATATACTGTGGAAGTAATGGAAAATCTTGAGGATTTGTGATGAGCAGTAACAGAGATTTTTTTAGCTTGCTTTACAGAGCATATGGTGAAACTATAGTATCTCATGAAACTGTTAATCTCTTTGTAATCAGTGAGATTACTCATGAGTTTATCAGATTGTTAACCTAAATAAACTGGGATCACAATCTGGATTCAAGAATATAATCTGCAGAGAAACTAAGTATCATTCTGGCTATGTCTAGCAGTTTCAATGGAAGGATAGTGGCTAATAGGGAGACGTCTTAATTGGCTCTTAGTTGCCGAACAAAAGATGACATGAAAACAATTCTCTTGTAATAATAGAGATGTATGCTTACAAAAGGGCAAAGATTATCAAAGACATTTACTTGTGTGAATACGCTGGTAATAGACTTACAATACTGATGATCTAGAAAGGATCAGTCCAAAACTGAATTTTTTAAAGCATCTTAATGAAGTAACTTTCCACATCTGTATAGTGGAGATTTTCAATAAGACCTAGTATATATTTGAACTGAAGTTATATTTAAAAATACTATCCTAAGTATCTTTCACTGCATTTATTCCATTGGTATTCAAAAAGAGGTTGTGGCATGTGGTAAAGCAACAGGATGTTGACCCATACTTTACCTGTATGCACGCAAAACCCTGCTGAGATGAATTAGTTGCCGTATACATGCACATTTGTTTTTCCCAAATACCTTTTCATGCACTCTGATTTTTTTCATTTGTTTGTTTTTATTCAAGGAAAGAGTAATCTCTTAACACTCCCTACGCACACAAAGAAAAGAGATGTTAACTGGAAGTATTTACAGGGACAGGGAGTTACATAAGGCAACATTACAGTAGCGTTTGATTAAGAACCTGTATTTTGTGTGAATGTCACTGTGAAGTCATCTCTATTTCATGTTTTTTCCTCACTTCGCATCAGTTTCTTTCTGTGGACAAATTAGCCAAATATGTTAAGTAGTGCTAATGGCTCTAAGACACCACCAGTCCTTGGCTTTGAATCTGCCACTGCCTCTGTTCTACTCGATGCATACTTGCATATCCTGGATTTCTGACACTCAATGACAAATATCCATCTAAGATCTAAAACTTGAAGTAAGTAAGTATGTAATACCAGAAATTCTTACAATTTATATGCCAATACTTTTAAGTTTTGGCTGTAATAATTTCCACTGTGTATACTTGTTCCACGTGACCAGAAATAACAGAAATTTCCGCTTCTGTGTATCACTGAAGTTTTGAAAGAGCATCTTAAAGTGACGCAAGAAAAAAAAAAAAAGACTTAAAAAATTCTAGTGCGTGTCCCATTTGACCCCTCAAATTCCACTTTGTCAGCAGATCCCATTTGGGAACTGAACATGTTTTGTTAAATGCATAATGTTAAGATGGAAGCAATGCATTTAGCAGTTGTCTCCTGTGTATTAGCTTAGGAGAAGAGACAGTAAGAGAACTTTTAGAAAAACAAAGAGGCAGAAAAACAGCCCCTGAATTTTTTCTGTAGACATGCAATTCAGAGGCGTTCAATTTATGTCTCTTCTTGCTCTGCAGGATACGAGCTGTGTTATTTCAGAAGCTGCCCAGACATCATGGCTTGGTCCACTTTGGGTGGCCTCTGCTGCAGACACGCTTCTGCACCAGCAGCTGGGCCAGAGCCGCCTTGCAGCTCCCTGGCTCAGCCAGGCAGCGCTGGCGCAGGACCGCTGACCTCTCGCCACGCCGTTCGGAGATGCTTCACATAAAACTGTGATAGCCTCTGACAGCACAGACCCGAGCGCCCAGGGACCAGGCAATCTGTCTGTTGCAAATCACAGCTGACCTTCTGTGACTCTCACCAGTACAAAAAGTGCACTGAAGGCACATGCTGAGAAAACTTGAAGTTTCTATTCAAGACTACTGATGTTAAACAACATTATGTAAATACTAGTTGGAGCACAAGTTATAGGTGATGCAGAAATTATTTCCTGAATAATGGAAAATATTTATGATGACCAACGGAAATATAGACAATCTACTTCAGCTAACCCAGCTTGGCGAGAAAAGTCATCTTAAAAGGCTAATTTAAACCAACTTCAAATTATGGTACCTTCACTGCTACAACCCGTATCCCTCCAGGGTGCTGTGTTTTGTTACATACCCTTCTGCACAACCGCTTCTACTGCAACGCATTACACGAAATATTTTCTGTCATCACTCACTGCATGCTCAGAACAGGTTTTTCACAGAGAGAATTATTTTAGTACAGCTCTTCAGCTTCTGTTAGCCAGCTTTCCACTGGGAATGCATGGAATTTATTTAACGAATAATGTGGAACACAGCTACTGCCACTCTTCTTACAATATGCAAAGTATGAAATGCAGAGGCTTTCTAATAAGAAAATGTATTTTTCTGATACATCAGCTACCCTCACCAGAAAATCCACTATGTAAGCCTACTATATATTACCCAATTGTTTTAAACTATAATAGAAGCATCATTATTAATATTAAGACATGTAAGAATATACTGAAATATGCCATTCTGCAAGAGATTATGATACGGTTTATAGAAGAAACCATGTGTCATGGATATATGATTAAGGATAAGCATTTAAATAAATAGAGCGACGCTTGCAAATCATGGCTTTTCAGGAAAACTATCTCATTTTACAGAGTGGAGCTTGGTAAATCTTCAGTATTTCTCTAGCGTGGCACTTTGAATTGTCATGCACTGCTGGTTCCAACCCGTCCTGCAGATTGCTCAAGTAGCCTCCTGGGTACTCATTAAAATAAAATAACTGTCTAAAACAATAAAACTGCTGCTCTTTATCTTTTCAGTTTCAGCCTTTTACTTGACCTCAACACAACTGTGAGACAAGATGTTTATCACTGAGGAGGGAAGAGTGGTTCCTTAGCAGACTTTAACCTCTCTTCCTTTTAATGTCACCCCACTAGAGATATATGCATCTAAGCATTCAACTACATCTGCTTCCTAGGAGGAAATCTGCTATTTGGCTCTCACTGGCTTCTTGCAATGTTTCCCTGGAGTGACTGATACTGTGCATTCCAAAGATCCATCTTGCGGCCCTGGCAAAGCCTCCTCTGAGCCTTTGGATGGTCCCAGCACAGATACTTCTTGTCACCTCTTGCTACAGCCACCCATGGATGCTGTCAAGTAGCTCACTGTACTGGAGCAGGTTTACAGTATGTACTATTAAATGGTAATAGCAATGTAACGGATGATGACCTGAACCAGGTCATGATGCAGATTAAATCAAATTCTCTTTCCTCTCTTGATAAATTTTAAGCAAAACTCTTCTTACTTTGGGAGAGGAGAAAGGATTGTCAAAGTGGGGATGGGCTGGGTGAAGGAAAATCCTTAACTTTAGAGAGACACTTTTCATTCTCAGCTTATATCTGAAGTATATCTCACTTAGTAGCAGACACCACCGGTCAGCTCCCTGACACAGCAGGACAATGATTTCCTTTTAACTGTATGAATACTTAGAGCTATTCCATGTAATACCTGTTTGTTGCAGACTACTCAGAACTTACCTCATCATTATTCACAGTTAATGAGTGTCTCAGGACTTGCCAGAGAAACTAGAGCAGGGAGGAACAAGCAGTACCATCAGTCCCAAGAGTGCAGAACCCTCTCCTGGGCTGCACTATAGGTTGGAGAAATACAAGTTACAATCTTTACAACAGGTTCTCTTTTACCTAAGGAAGCTTTATACAGCTCTGTAATAGTCTTGTCTACATCTGCTGATCACTAACAGAACTATGCAGATATTTTATGGCATGGGATCTGCAAATCATGGCACCTTTAGTACTGAGCCAATAGGCACCAAGAACATAAATATATATTTGCTCTGCTTCAGTGATAACACTTTTCTGTATGACACTGTTCACCCAATTTTAGATTATTTTTCTCCTATAAGGGTCCTGAAATAGCCTTGACGTTGCAAGCATACAAAATGGTAATACTTTGATTCCTTGGATAAAAGGATTTTGACTAGGAAGACCCAGACTTGTTACTTGATGTGACAAGCACTTCAAGATTTTCAGTGCCTTGGTACAAATATACCAAAACTAAACAATATCACTACACATGTAAACAAAGAAAATGTCAGAAAGGACTCTACACAGTGTAAACACTGATGCCCTGAGTTGGTTAAATGCTCTGGTGAACAGTTAGGCAACTTATTCCCTGGATATTTCCATCATCAAGTTTCCTACTTCAGGACTTTGGAGAAAATATGGATGGAATCCTTCCTGTCTGAAACACCTCGATTAAAATTCCATGGAAATTACTAAAACACTCAATGAAATCTTTAAATTTTGGAACAAAATCTGAAGGCCAGAATGCCTACCATGTTTTATTGGGCTACAGATAACACAAACAGGTACATATTAGAAATTGAAAATAAGCATTATACTTAAGTTTAATAAGCTCCTATGAACTACGGAAGCAATGTGGTAGCCAAACACCTGCTCTTCCAGATGCCTGAACAATATTTTAAAATCTAGCTTCAGGAGTACAGCTGAACTAAAGTACTAAGGAACTAAGGTAAAACTAAGGTTTTAGCAAGGTGGAACTAAGGTTTCACCAAGACCTTTGTGAACCTGAACAGGCAAATCTGTCCAAATACTGATTCAGAAAATAGTCTGAATTCTCAGCTATTCTCACTTGGATTAATTGTAAACATCTGCTTCCCTGTGACAGCACAGTGAGAGACCACCTCCAGCAGATTTTGGCTCAATCCAACAACCCAGCCCCCTCCCTACAGCGTAAGATGAGTGGCATCAGCTTAGTCATAACTCCTTTAATTGCAGGCACTCAGAGATCTTCTACCAGTAAAAATCCATGTCCTAGACAGGAAAATTCATTCCAATTACAATGAACTATCTTTGTTTTCAGAAAAGTTCTAGTCTGTCCAAGTCTCTGTTGTACATATCCTTGCTCTCGAAACCACAGAGCAGGTACAAGTTCACATCTGCCTCAGGGATGTCAGTGCTGAGTATGTGGTGATCTTCAGCCTTTCCTCCAGCAACTTCCTCTTTTTTCTTTTTTTTTGATAGCAGAATATTTACCCTCCCAGTTGGCAGTTTTTGCAATACTCAAGAGTCAAAAAACTTAGCACATTCTTCTCTTTAGACAGTTAAAAGGAAATGCAAACAAAGTAAAAACAGTGCAGGAAGGGAACAAAGTGCACACCAAGACAGAGGCAAGGACTGCTATGACCTACCCAGGTTTTGTAAACTTAAGGTATGTAATTCTGTATGAATAAGCATTTCAGCTTTTTAACATCCCCATGGGAAAAAAATAAATTAAGAATAATTAGAAAACAAGTTTTCTTTCCCATTTGCCTTTGCACTTCACCATTTATTCTCTATTAACTGCTCTCTTCATTTGTTTGCTCAATCTTCTCTCCTGAGCAGATAAAAGGGTTTCATTAAAGCAGAGCCTAATGCTGTCAGTGGCAGGAGAGCTGCCAACCCTGGCAGTTTTAGTAAGTCTATTAAGCTGACCTAAGCATGCTAATTCCCACCATTCACAGCAGTCCTTTGCAAATACTCCTTTATCTCATATGAAAAACTAAATTATGCAAATCAAATGAGTAACAAAGGACCAAACTACATACTCTACCTTATCTTTATATACATATATAATGCTATCCTGAAGGAAGCAGCAGCAGACTGTCAGTCATAACCTCTGGTGTTTCAAAAGTGCTTCTTGACATTACAGAAAGGTCTAACAACAGCTTCGTGAAAGTATTTTCTTTCAGAGATTATTAAGAAATCGGTACTGGACAATCAAAATGGAACTTTTTTTCCCAAGGATTTCATGCCATAGCCCATTTGCAGAGCAGAGGTTCTAAACCTATCTGAAGGACATCTGTTGTACCATCTCATATAGTTTATCTGTAATTAATCCAGAGGGAGGAAAAAAAAAAAAACCCACACCCAGATTTCACAAATTACTGACATCTTCTGTCACTGCCATAGCACTTCATACGGTAGAAAATATTCTTAAAAATTACAAGTGAACTACATAATCATAGCAGTTGGCATCAACTCCTTAGTATCATTTGGCTTTCTTTGGAGCCACACAGCTCCACGTGTTTTTCATGTTTAATTGCAACAAACTTTTTAAAGCAACAAAGTATTGAATGCTCATCTCTTACATAAGAGAACAAATCTGTAGCAGTTGAAGAGTTTCAGTTCAGGAAAATAAAAAAAAATCTATAAGGCTTCTAAAAGAAAAAAGGAGCCACTCATATCAAAAAAAAGGAATACTGATCTTAATTCCTCTCTCCTAAAAGATTAATGCTGTTGTTCAGGTAATGCAAGAAATGTAAGGGGTTGAGGGGGGATGATGAGAGGCAGGTGGGAGAGGGCAGCACCCTGATGCCTAACAGGAAATGTGAATAAATCATGCCGCTTGACTAAGTGCACATTTATCCGAGAGCTGCTTTCGGGCGAGTGCAGAAATGATAGTGGAGCAGTTCCATGGCAGCATTTCTTCAGCCACCTGTGATGATCAGCAATAGCTGATTTTTTATTCATTCTCAGTTTTCAGGTTTTGCAAAGGGTACTGAGGACCTTAATTGTTTTAGCTTATATAAAATTATCATACTGGTGGGAAAAATAATAAGAGGACCATGGTTCTATGAACACACAAGATCATTTTAAAGTAAAAACCTAGACTGTCCCAACAAGAAAAAAATCAGTCATTTTTGGGAGGGTTTAGCAGAGAAAAACGCACCTATTATTTTATTTAGCATAGAATTTATACGCTACGACACAGAATTTATATACTACTCCGCTGAGGCTAACAACATGTCAGCAACTTTGCACAGAAACAGAACACCCATCACGGAAAACAAACCAGCCTTCTCCATCAAGGACTTTCTTTCTGTTTCCCAAAGGGAAGAAATTACACTAAGCCACCTACAGGAAGTGGCAATCGTGTTGCCTAGCTGTAGTGAAGCCTTCAAACAACGGACAGCTTGGCACTTAGTGATGAATTAGGCTTCTTCACAATTACCTGAGCACACCCCTAAGCAATTCTCCTCTGTGCTATGTCGTTAATTTATTTCATATCCTTGCAGGGCAAAACAGTACTTACACTGGATTATGCCACAGCCTTCAGACTTTGTTCTACATGGCTCAGTTCTGATACTCTACTGCACAGGAACACCCGCTTGTCAGAGAACAGAAAATACAGATGAGTTAGACCATAAAGAAGCAAAGAAAATTCTCTGCTGTGAATAAACTTACTTTATGCAAGAGATACATGGCAATGCTTTTTCTATTCTTTTTAAATAAATAGTCTTAGAATCTCATCTGCATGATCCATGTTATTCTTAACACACCCCTTTAATGAAGGGGAAAGACTTCAATCATCCTGCCCCTAAATTCACATCTAAGAGCTCAGTTTTATACCATCATTTTGGGTGTTTCTGCACTCTTATTTTTTAAGCTTATTGCAAAAAATAGGAATAAAGGAACTTGTCAAAAATAGTTTGCCACAGAAGGTTATGCAAATACAAAAAAAAGTAAAATCATTAGAGAGAACATCAATGTCTTTTACAGACTCTTCTCTAGTGTCATCTTGCCACCATATTACTACCCTTGAGGTAAAAAAAACACTTGATTAGGAAAGTATTGTGTGCAGAAGAAGTTGTAACATCTGAAGCTCCATTTATGTTTGTACAAAAACAGGAAATTTTTAGTAACAAATACAATGATCTCTTAAAAATCCATGGATTTGTTATTGAGGAAATTGATGTTATTCCAAAAATAAATGTGTAAAAAACTCCCCAAAACTGTTATCTTCCTTCAGTTAGTAACTCTAGGTACCATCAACACATAAAGGTAAGAAAGCAATAAACTCATTATTTCATAAGAAATTTATAGGATTTTTGTGCACAGCTGTTGATTTATGTAAGTGGACTTTATACTGCTAGGCAACGCGATTAATATACCAGAAAAGAAGGTAAAAAGTAGGTCAGTGAGATAGGACAATGGTTCTTCAACTCATCTCGCCTCCCTGCCTCCAACTTGAAGCATAATGTTCATTTCTCATATTTTGGAGCACTAAACCCCGTAACTAGATGCAGAAGAATTATTAGACATTATCCACCCTTGATCTTTACACAAAATTCCCATGACATCTATAGAGATTCCACAGCTGCACAACACAGAATAAGGTCCGTGGTAAACACAGCTTTCAGGATTTGCCTTCAATAAATATCACAAGCGTAAGAGAGACAGCAAATGTTAACATTTTATTTGTTTTGAACATATAAAGGTTATAACTCTCTGAAACAATTCTTTTAGAGCCATCTTGTGGGGCAAATAAGCAATTTAAAACAACACATGTACTCTAATTGGTTTTCTACCAAAAAGATCAGTGTTAAATTAAGTATGACATCTTCTAGTATTCTTTTAAAAAAATAAATGCCTCGGTCACACTTTTAAAACAACACATGTACTCTAATTGGTTTTCTACCAAAAAGATCAGTGTTAAATTAAGTATGACATCTAGTATTCTTTTAAAAAAATAAATGCCTTGGTCACACTGTAAACTTTACACAACATTGTTTAAACCTCTGGAACATGAAGGTAGTGCCTTTATGAATAATTATGTGTTAAAAGATTGATTCTATACAGAATATATATATATAACTAAGTAAAATACGACATTTTTCTCAAGAATGCTTTTAGGCCAGGTTCCATTCAAACTCCACCGAACTGTAGCCCACAAAAAAGCACAAAAACCTGCAGAAGCTGAGGTTTCCTTCAAAGCTTGTTTGGCTAAAAGAGTAAGTCAGGTTGAATTATTCAATCTAACTAAAATGGGGTAAAAACCCCCAAAATAAATCTAAATATAGGAGTAGATACAGCACTTGAAGGTGAAAAGCTTTTGTTCTTCAGCATCCTTAGCACTGAGAATTTCTTTAAAGTTCTGGTTATCTTCTGCTAGTTGTGAAGGTCTTTACAGCAGCTGTTTTTAAAGAACTCATTAAATGGCAGCTTACTGTTTGTGTACGCTTAGGTGAAGTACTGGTTTGGGCAGTCAGTTTCAGAATAATCAAAAGTCACGATGCAGGCTTTGGCTACCTAGAGCAATTGAACATCAACTACTGCTTGATCTAAGTGTCTTGTCTATGAAGCAAAGCACTTAAGTTTTATCCTAGAGAACAAAAGCGCACATGTAATCTTACTCGGTTTTAATTTAATTTATCCCCTATTAAAATAGTTCATTTGCATAGAACATGAAAGCATATCACACCACATTTATCCAATACATGATTATCTTCTATTAATACAAAAGTAAAACAGAATATCACAGAATGCTTTAACAAAGTGCACAGTCAAGAGATTTCACAGAAATATGCACTTTTTGGAGCTGTTACAATCAGTGTATAGTACAGACTAGCAGGCACCTCTGTTATTTTATTTTTCAAATAAATACGGAAATTTGACAACAAAAGGGTCCTATGGTACCCAACGCCTTTGACAGCTATAACTAAAAAGAACATACTGGCACCCATATATATAACCAGACAATTTTGCTAAGGCAAGCACGAATACATCAATTTTACACTTCTACCGAACTTTGAGTGAAAGGTGTACATGTGCGCTTACAGTTTTCCTTCCTCCTTAAAGATGACAATGAGATCAGCTTTCTCCATATCCTCTTTAAACTTTGGAAAGGAGCCCTGACTCAGGGGCACTCGCCTTAATAAGATTTTGGATTTCTTTGAATTTTGGATGTTCCTTATCAGCTACCAGCTGCAGCAATATAGCTTCACTAGTAGTAACTATAATTCCAGTACGAGCAAGACGCTGAAAGACAAAAGAGCAGAAAGAATAATGTGAGATACTTGTAAATATTAATGAGCATAAATTTTGTAAAATGGATGGTATTTTTAAAAACAACTCCTATTCAAAAAAGCATTGCCAATTCCATTCCAGCATTTGTTAGTGGTGCCATTTATAGAGCTAGGATGTAAAGTGACTGGCTTTAGATTTTATTGACGAAAAGGCTGTCCTAGATTACAAATAAGTCTTCCTACTTGGACTGGATCCTTTCCCCAACTCAGATTTAATATGCAGAAGACCCATCCCCTCTTATATTAAGAACCCTTCCCCTTTGCACGGTCCCGAGGACAGCTCTCTTCACTTTCATGCAGATTTGAAAGGCCTGGAGGAAAAGAAAATAGTGAGGTCCAAGCTAAAGGTGTTAAGCAAGAAACTTAATTGTGACAATTTCACTTTGATGACTTGTTATGTACTAGCACTTCGGTCTTTGGATAAAATAGTATGCTGGTGCTAATAATTTCAGGAGACAGAACAAAGAGCTTTTCTATAGACCGTATAAATCATACTGGCACAACAGCAGCTCCTTTTAGCCAATATCTCATTACAGCCTCAGTAACTCCCAAGTTAGTTTTCAGAGGCTACAGCATAAAAAGCATTGCTGCTCACAAAGAAAAACTGAAAGAGGTCTGATAGGTTTCATAAACAACTAAACAACAATGCTTCATGTAGCCAAAGCCACAGGACTTACTGTGAAGTTTCTGAACTTTTAAGACTGTGGTCATTACCTATGTAGCAAAGATATCTTTAAATGAAGTCTGACCATCCCCTTTCCCCATCAGCTTCCCAGCTGATGCTTTGACAGTTAAACTCTTTGTGGATCCAGCTTTCCCTCCATAATTCTCTGCTCAGTTGCATGCTCCACCAAATTCAATGCAGTCCTGAAGGAGGGCAGGAAGGGCAGAAAACAGAGCTGCATACACCTTCAGACAGGTTTCAGTTGTAATTAATAAAGGAAACTCCAACCTTTCTAGGACAGACATAGATTATTGCTGTTTAGTTGTCCATTACAAAGTAGTTGATGGGGGAAAGTTACTAATTTTAGGGGAAGTATATGTAACTGCAGTCTATATAATGACAAATTAACTATGCCAGATTTACTCAAGTCAATGTTTCCAGCTTGCAATAGTGGCACAGCAAGCCTTCCAATATTCATAAGCAGAAATAAAGCAGATAGCTTCCCCAGCAATCACACTCTAAACAACACATTTATTCAAACCACATACACATACAAGAGAGGAAAACAGGAAAATCAAAATTAAGTGTTACGGCAATGTTTTCAAGATGTACTTCTCCAGGAATACAAAGAATTACAGAATCACAGAATGTCACGGGTTGGAAGGGACCTCAAGAGATCGTCTAGTCCAGCCCCCCTGCCAGAGCAGGACCACCTACAGTAGGTCACACAGGAACGCACCAAGTGGGTTTTGAATGTCTCCAGAGAAGGAGACTCCACATCTTTCCTAGGCAGCCTGTGCCAGTGCTCTGTCACCCTCACAGTGAAAAAGTTTTTTCTTAGTTTATGTGAAACCTCCTATGTTCCTTCCAGCTTGTATCCATTGCCCCTTGTCCTCAATGGACATCACTGAGAGGAGCCTGACTCCGTC
>NW_009719141.1:26263-26749 GCF_000703405.1 Apaloderma vittatum | reverse complement strand
CAGCTGCAAAATGCAGATTTTTTTTTTTTCTGATTAGTTTTTTTTTCCCCGCCCAGTAAGAGGCAGGACAGACCGAAGATGACCTCGCTTCCCAGCTGCAGCAGCTTGAGCAAGAGCAGGCAGGACTGGCCGCACTTCTCCATCACACCCAGGAGCTGCTCCTGCCTCAGTTTCCCCAAGGGCAAAGGGGTGCTGGCGCCCACAAGGCGCTCCCCGCGGGTTTCTGTATAACCCCCCACCAGGGAAGGAAATAAGGGGGTGCAGGCAAAGCCCCGCTTGTGGTAGTGAGTGTATTTTCCTTATAGCCAGAGAGGTGGAACTGGAGTTACCAGGGTGCATCTGCTGCTTGGATAAATTTTAAAAAAAAAAAAAAATTGGATAAACCCACCAACGTGCTACTTTGCTTTTAAATCTTTCCTCGAAAGCTTCCATCAAAAATGGACAGACAATTTTTTTGGCAGCTGAAGCTCCTCCGGATTGTGGCCA
>NW_009719141.1:24095-26232 GCF_000703405.1 Apaloderma vittatum | reverse complement strand
AAGCTCCTCCGGATTGTGGCCAGCATGGCCAGTGCGTGAGGTGAGGTGTGGACTGCACGTGTGCCTTTCCTCCTCTGCAAAACCACAGCAGCTAATGTTGCTAAAACTAGTAATTTTTGCAAAAAGGCCACTCTGCTTCTCTCCTCAGGACCTAATTCCAATCAAATTGAAATTTAATTTTCCCTTTGCATTTTGCTGCATGGGGTCTCTCCCACCAGCACCCACAGGATGTTCTGGACCCTTGGTGCTGTCTGTCCCTCCCTGCCCATGGTACAGCTTTCACACACCATTTGGCGTTGCTGAAACCGCTCCCCAGGGACTGTGCCCCCCCCCGAAAGCTTCACTTGCTGCTGTTTTTGACCCTGGGCCTGTGGGCATCGGTGCTCAACCTCAGCTGGTCACACACACTGTGGGCAAGCTCCACGGTGGGAGCTGAGAAAACCACGGTGGGAGCTGAGAAAAGCAGCGGTGCAGCACAAAGCCAGCTGAGGTCTGGGGTTTCCAGAGAGATGGGGGTGTTAGTAATACAGGTATGGCTCAGGGGCCACGTGTAAAGTCCTCTGCTCTCAGGACTCACCCTGTACCCACCTGGGGCTAAATAGGACAGTTAAATGCTGTTGGGAACAATAAAAATAAAGCAATAGTAACAGAGCTGCAGCACAGGAGCCAGAGGGCGGGTCTTCTGACCCACACCATGAGCTGCAAAACCAAACTAGAGCCAGGACTTGAGGGGCAGGGATTTGTATTCTTCACCCCTTTTCAGTCCCCAGGTGGCTGTGCCATGTAGAGAGCAGGCACAGACCTGCTCGGGCTCTTCCTCAGCCCAGTTCCAGAGAAATAAGGCTCTAAGTGTTTGTGCAGTGGACCAAGGCAAAGAAAGGCCCCTTTCCTTCTCCTTCTGTGAAGTTAGAAGTATTTTTTCTTCTTTAGCAGACAGTTCCCAGTGGTTATAATTACATGAACCTTCCCCAGTCAGCCATTCAATTATCACCTTCTCATACATAATATGTATAATTTATAGAGAAATTAATTTTGTAAACAATATTCTTCTACTCCAGAGGGAAGTGTAGTCCATGGCATAACACAGCTACAAACACATATCTCAAAAAGAGGACCGGCAGCTCCCGGGAATGTGTGGGAGCCCTGCGCCACCTCCAGCCTCCACACATGTCCCCAGGGGGACAGTCCTTGGGTGGAGAGGGAACCTGCTGGCTCAGTTTGGGCGTCACCGGTTTCAGCTGAAGCAAACTGGTCCGACTGTGAAACCAAACTGGTGTGAGGCGTCGCCGTTGTGAAAGACGGCCAGGTCCCGCAGGGGCAGCCGGGAGAGCTCCTCTGTGCTGAACTGGAAGATGGTGTCAGTGATGGAGGACTCGTTGTCCAGCTGAAAGAAGCACCAGGGGAGGCAGCTGAAGAGCACCAAAACCCTTGGCCAGTGGGCCTGAAGGACCCTCGTGGAGCACCCGCTGTCCCCGTCACTGCTCTTTGATGCACCCAGCAGGCCCCATGGGCATGGCCAGGTCTCCATCCGCAGCCCTTCATGGCTACTCCACGGAGGTGGCCTCCCTCGGAGCCCACCCCACCCACAGCCCAGCCTGCTCCCCAAGACCAGCGCAGCTCCCTGGACCCAAGGAGAAGATGCTCTCCATCCCCAACCTACTTGATGAAGCCTCATCCACCGAGTCTATCCCAAACCCTGGGTGTGAAAATGTGTGCCAAAGTGCTCTGCAAATACCAGGGAGGGGGGGAGCTCTTCCAGGCATAGAAACATCCAGTCCCGGGCAGGCTTACCACACAGCCTTGGAGGCTGGCTACATAGCTCTGCTCCCGGGAGTCAGTCAGGAAGCGGATTTCCTTCTCTGTCTGGAGCTGGCCCTGCTCGGGGACGGGTCTGCTCTTCTGGGTGGCCAGGCTGCTGTGCAGGCGGAGGAAGCGGAGCTGCACCGGGCTGGCCCCCACGTATTCCAGCTGCAGGGGCAGCGAGAGAGAAAACCTGGTAGCGGGAGCTGCTTGGAGAGGTCTGTGCTCCCCTCACCAGTGGAAAACTGGGCAGGATTCAGCCATCTGCTAAAGCACTGGTTTGGATTGTCTTGCAGAAGGTGTCACATCCCGCTGTGTGCAGCCAGTGGGAGCTTGT
>NW_009719141.1:22481-23992 GCF_000703405.1 Apaloderma vittatum | reverse complement strand
GCTGAACCACTCAAAGGTGTCCTCAGTTGTGTAGGTGCTCAGCCAAGCCTTGATGGGGACCTGGGGGAAGCGAGGACTATGTCACTGGTCACACACATGGGTTGGTGTAGGTGGCTCCTTGTCCTAGCAGTGCCACTGGCACAGCTGTTGACCAGGATCTTCACCCCATGCTCCAACAGCTCCCTGAGACAGCAGTGGTCACCACGGCAAGAGACCTGTCACGCTGTCCCTCTCCAGCCCCACCAACCCCTTTCTTCACCTGTCCCAAGAGGTAATATGTGGCTGCCCCATGAAAGCCACCCCATACCTGGTTGTGGATGGGGGCTATGCAGGTCTCGCCCCCCGCCGTGAAGTTGCAGAAGGCGACCAGTGCGTCCTGGGGGCTGCCCTGGTTGGGGTCAATGTAGTATTGCCCTGCAGGGAGGCAGAGGGGAGCTCCTGGATGCTATTTTTGGCACGGGCAGGATGCCACATGGTGCCATCCCACCTCAGCTCATGGCACATCTCTGGCTGCAACCTCCATCCTCCTGGCATGCAGCCTGGCTGCCATCCCATTTCTCCAGGGATGCCCACAAATCCCAGCTGAGCTCATCCCCCAAATCCTCATTCCCTCTTAATTGCAATGAGCTGCCCGTCCTCCACGTTGGCTGGTGGGGACCCAGGGCCAACGTGGGGGGACCCCATGTGCACCCCAGTACCGTCGGGCAGGCTGGGCTGAGCCAGCAGCAGCTCCTTGCAGGTGGCCGCTGGCTTGGTTTTGGTGCCATTGGGATGCTCAACCAGGGCTTGCAGCTCCTGACTCAGGGTGCCCAGCAGAGCTCGGACTGCGGTGTAATTCAGGTGGTTGGAGGGATAAATTAGGTGCTAAAAATAAAAAGAGGGGGATATAACCAAGCTGACATTAACCCCTCTTGTTTTAGTCAGGAGCATCATCAGGCGATCAAGGAGGGAATGCGACACGCAGGGGACAAGGACAAGTGTGGTGGGAGAGGGATTAACTGTATCTGCTTGTCCTTTGTGCAAGGACTTTAGTCCTTGTGCAAGAGGACCTCAGAAGCAGCAGGACATGGGACAGCACCACCATGAGCCCCTTCCCTCCCTGAGTGACACTCACCAAAGCGAGGATGGAAACCCTCGTCCCCATGCACTCACCCGCAGCTCCTCCCTGGACAGGATCAGTGTGGGACCGCTGGGACCAGGGGAGCCGGCGAGACCCTGGGGGACGATGACAAGCTGACCCCCAGCCCCCCCCTGCCATGCTTGCAGCTCCTCCAATGGCACCAGCAGCTGGCTGCCCCCATGGCACAGCCCGGCAGGACCTCACTGCCAAATTTGAGGGATCAAGGAACCCAAATTTTAGCAAGAAGGACGTTAGTGGCTCCGCTTACCGGCAAGCCCGGTGTGCCCCTAGGTCCCGGCAGCCCTGGGAAGCCTTTCAGCCCCTTTTTGCCGAAGGACGAGGCAGAGGAGGGAAGAAAAGCAAGGTGATGACACGCTGCTGGGCTGAGGTG
>NW_009719141.1:19176-22377 GCF_000703405.1 Apaloderma vittatum | reverse complement strand
CAAACCCTGGAAGAGAAGGGGACCAGAGCCAGCTAAGAGGGAGGCAGGCAGGATCGAAGCCTCATCCCCCAGCATAAGCCCCACGGGGTCAGGAGCGAACCCCAACCTTGCCAGGAGAGTGAAGGACTCACCGGTGTCCCAGGAGTGCCAGGGTGTCCCCGCGGGCCAGGGGGTCCAGTGTCGCCCTGCAAAGACACCGAAGGAGGTCAGGGCACTGCACCGGGCATCTCCCAGCCCTATGTTCTTCTACAAATCCAGCCCCACGTCCTTCTACAAACCCAGCCCCATCCCCAGGTGGATTTTGCACAGGAAAAATGACGAATTTGCCCCAAAGGCTCATCTCTGTTGCTGTCATCTTCTTTCCTCCTACCCTTACCTGCTGTCCCTTAGGTCCCGGCCTCCCGGGGATGCCATGGGGTCCCAGCTTGCCCTAGGAGATGTGGCAAGGTGTCACACAGCGAGACAAAGGACCAAGGGAAGGGAGGAAAAGAGAAAAACCCTTCACGCACCTTGAAGCCCTCATCCCCTTGCTGGCCGAGGTCGCCCATGCTGCCCTTCTCACCCTAGAAGAGAGTCAGAGAGAGCTTTGGTGGCAAAGAGGAGGGTAGAAACACCCTGGGACACCAGCCTGGGCAGGGGGCTCTGTCCCAGGGGCTGGGTGGTGGGAACCCTGCTCTAGTTCCTCCGCTGGTGGTATTTCCTCAGATCAGCAATAGGAGTTTTGTTTGCTGCCTGACCCTGGCAAGAGATACCTGCCTGGAGAAATCTCCCAAGGCCAAACAACTCCTGGTCTCCAGCAAGTGGCTGGAAATGGGGAATTCCCTGTTATGGCTGGCTGCAAAATTTCCGAAAAAACAACCCATCCTTTTGATTCGGTAGAACTGACTGTGCCCATATTGCTGGGGAAGGAAGAGGCGTGATGGAGCGTCTGCCTCCCCTGCTCAGCTGTAAAGGCAAAACTGAGAAGCATTTTATCCCAGATTAAAATAATCACTCAGAAAAAAAACCCTCAGAGGCTCCCAGGAAACACTCTGAGAAAATAAATTTCTTGCGTGCTGAAATCTGGTGGAGCAGGGGAACAAAGCCCAGCACAGCAGCCGCCTCACCGCCTGCTCTCCCAAGCTCTGGCCTTGCTGGATGCCCTGAACTTTAGCTTCTGCCATTGCCCATTTAGCTGGCAATGAATTTAAAGCTTTATTTATTACCGGGGTCTCACTTTCCTGAAGGCTGTGAGCAGCTACCCACCTCCAGGGACTGCCTGTCGCTCTTATTTACAGCCTTGTGGCTGACGGATGGGATCGCGAGGCTGTGCCTTGGCGTCTCGGGCCAAGGTTGGATCCATCAGCTCATCAGGAATGGTACGTGCTCATGCTGCGTCAGCATCAATGCTGAGAGCAGGAGATTAAAAGTCTGCACGCTGCTGCCTGAAACTCCAGGAGGATGGAGAGGCCGGAAAACGGCCTCGTTTTGGAGAGGGTCTAAAGGTCCCACCTCTCAGCATCTGGGGACACAGTGGCCAACCCCCGAAGAAGGATGCAGGGTTCAAGAAGAGGGGAATAAGTGATGGCATCCAGCAAATTAAAGGCTAGCCTGTGCTCAGAGTCCCTGCTGTTCCCCAGGCATGTCACCTACCTTGTGTCCTTTTGGCCCAGGGTCACCCTTCATGCCCTTCAGCCCGGGGATGCCCTAAAAGAGAAACGATGCGGTACTGTAGCTCCCTGGCAAGGGAGGACCTCACCACAAATGAGACTGCTGCCAGGATTCTGAGAATTTCAGGGAGAATTTTAAAAATTTTGAGGCGTTTTCTCATATCTTTGGGTTTTGTTTTCAGGAGGATCTCCAAGCAAACCCCATTAAAAATGCACTTCGAGTCCCTTGGCTGGTTGTAGAAAATCCTGGGTTACTTTTGTGAAGTTTCCAAAGCTGGGATTTTCGTTTCAAATGAAAAAAAAATATTTTCCAGTAATTTAAACAAATATTTGAGTAGGTTTGCTTGGCCATGGCTGGCAGCTACAGTGCAGCCACGGCAGCTCTCTGGGAATGTGGGCACAGTTCTCTACAAGCGCTCAGCACTGCCAAGCGTCAGACGCTTAATTGAAAGGCAAGTATTTGGTCTCCTAGAACAACACATCAGAAATGATGTGATTTGCCTGACTGCACGCTCACTGCTGGGATGCTAATCTGGGAGGAGAAGGCAAGTTGAGATGGATGAATGATGGATGGATGAAACACCTAGAGACTTCACTCATTTTAATTGGGTCTCTCCTTTGGTTGTCTGCAGAGTGGTACCCACAGGGGCCAAACAGTAAGCAGCCAGCACCCCAAAACTTCCAAACTAATACTCACATAGGGTCCTTGGGGGCCCTTAGGTCCTTCCAGCCCTTTGGCACCTGGGTAGCCCTGAAATGCAAAAGTGAGAGACCCTGGCTGATGTCCCCAGTGGTGCAGGCTGGGGGCATGGGAGAAGCCCCATCCCGGAGCTGAGACTGGGGCCACAGAGCCCTTCAGCTACACGATGCCCCTGTATTGGCACATCCTCTTCTAAGCCAGGGGCTCAGGCAGCTGGGAGCATCCCCTGGCTCAGGGTGCCAAAGCAGCCCTCGTCCTGGTGGGGTAAATCCACCGTACCTTGGGTCCCCGGGGACCTCTTGGGGGTCGGTGGCCTGCCTTGCCTTGCTTGCCCTGGGAACAACAGATTGAAGACTCAAGAGCAATTTAGGCCTGTTAAATGCACTACATCAGTGGCTCCCCATCCCTTTTGTTGCCTCCCCGCCAGGGATGCTGAGGCTCCAGCCAACCCAAGTCCCTCTGCAAGACCTCCATGGGCTCCAAGCATCAGCTCTGTGTCTCCCACCACCCTCCATGGGGACAATGGTGTTGTTTACCCGTCTGCCAGCGTCTCCTTGGACCCCTTCTTCCCCTTCATGTCCCGCATCGCCCTGGGGGAAGAAGAGATGGGAGATGTGGGTTGCCAGGAGCTTGGCCACACCTCAGACCAGGACTGGGGAAAAGGGGCTACTGCCTGCATGGAGATGGGGACAGAGCTCACCAGGTGCTGTGGGACCCTGGGGATGGACATCAAGGCCACGGTGCAGAACTGACTAGTTAAAGGGAAGTGCCCTGACCCCCGAAGGGCACCTGAGCTAGAACGAAGGCAGCCCTATGGGGCTGGGGGAGCTGAGCTGGGGAGCGCTGCCAGCC
>NW_009719141.1:18792-19083 GCF_000703405.1 Apaloderma vittatum | reverse complement strand
GTTTCTCTCCTTCTCCATGGACCACAACGGCGTCGAGCAGCTCAGGCTCGGCCACCCCCTGTCCGGTGGCCGGTCCCCCTCAGGTGCCATCTGCAGAGGAGGATTTTGGAGGTACCTTTTCTCCTTTGCGACCCTTCTGCCCTTTAGGACCAGCTTGTCCTGGAGACCCCTAAAAATCCGAAGGAGAAGAAAATGCCTCTGTAAGGATACCATGCCCAGGATGTCCCCTTCCAGCCTCCCTCCCCATTTTAGGAGGATGCTCAAGGCTGAAGTCTCCATTTGGGATTTTGG
>NW_009719141.1:18499-18740 GCF_000703405.1 Apaloderma vittatum | reverse complement strand
TGATGCTCATGTGAGAGCTCACCACAGCTGGGAGATCCCAGCACCCCACTGCCTGTGCCCAGCAGCACCAGTACGGCTCCATCCCACTCCTCACCATTTGCCCCGGTTTTCCCAGCTTGCCTGGCTCCCCTTTTGCACCCGCCAGGCCCTAGGAAGGAAAACAAAAATCAACTCAACCCTGAAGCTCTAGGGTTATTCACCCAAAGGCACAGACCTAGGCCATGAGAAAAGCTGGAGGCAG
>NW_009719141.1:15466-18470 GCF_000703405.1 Apaloderma vittatum | reverse complement strand
CCGCTCAGCCCTGCAACTCCAGCTTCGCCTGGTGGCCCAAGAAGACCCTGGGTTCATTTGGGGACACAACACAAGGGTGGCATCAGCTCTGGGTTATTTGGGTGAAGGCAGGAAGGTGAGTACGGAGTCAGCTGCCTTGTCCCAGGGCTTGGACAGGGGTTATTCCCCCGTGAGACCTCTGGGGCCAGAGCCGTGCTGGGGAGAGCCATCACGCAGGGATGTCCCCTGCCCGTCCCCATGGCAGAGAGAGGGTTTACCTGCTGGCCTGGCTGTCCCTTGGCACCCATCACTCCTCTGGCTCCTTCATGCCCGGCGTAGCCCCGGAGCCCAGGGACACCCGCCAGTCCCCGGTCCCCCACTGCGCCCTGCGGTGCACACAGATGTCCCCCAGCTCAAGCCCACCTGGGGCAGGGGCTGAGGAGCCACCCATCAATGAGCTTCAACTACACCAAGTGACAGCTCTCGCTGTCTGCATTGCCCAGAGATCTTTCCACATTCCAACCCTTCCCAGCAAAGGCAACAGCCCTGGTTAAGGATGTGTCTTGCCCGGGCACTGCAATGTGGGAAAACTGGGATGCAAATGGGATTTATCCTGCAGCCGAGCGTAGGACATCGATAACACATCTGTGGCTCTGTGCACGTCAGGATCACAACCGTAAAATGCATCTTGTGGTTCTGAGCCCAGGGCGGTTCCTGGAACCCTCTGACCTTACGGACACTCAAGGACTCGCTCTGCGAAAGCAGAGGAGGAGGAACCCAAACGCCCCAGACCTGCCTCAGGCAGGCTCCAAGAACCGAGCATTAATTGCACAAGGGCTGCAGCGCTTTTGCAGGGTTTTTAATAGCTCTATTAAAAGGCCTTTAAGAAGCTTTGGCTCTAGGGAAATCAAGGAAATGATGACTCAGCTACAAAGCCACCGCAGGGCAGGACCTGGGAGACACAGTCAGGCACTCGGGCTGGCAGAGCTCGCTTTGTGGCCATCCCCTCTTCAGGGTAAGACCCAGTCCCAGGCTCTGCTGCTCCATCACAAGATGCCACCAAACCTCTTTTCCAGGCATGTTTTGCAGGGGCAGAGCTCGTACTCACCGCTGGACCAGGCTTGCCACCCTCTCCCTTGACTCCGTCATCTCCGGACAGTCCCTGCAGGGATGTTGGGGATTTAGAATAAGCCCGTTGTCACCACATGCTTTGCGTTCAGGTCTTCTGTAGGGATTTTAAGCCTCCTCTCCCCCATTCAGCTGACCAAGGCACACACCCAGGCAGCACCCTGGCACCGCGTAGGAGTGAACGTGGTTCGATAACAGGAATGGGTCTTCCACAAAGTGTCCCTGGGTGCCAGACTGAAATAGTCTGATTTTTGGATCAGGGGAGTCAATGCCAAGATGTCAGGCACTGAGTCCCCTGGCCTAGGCAGTTAAGGGGCAATAAATCCTTTGGCTTTGGTTTGCATTGGAAATGTCGAAGCACGGAGCGAGCTCTCAGCAGCTCCTGGCTCTACGAGATCCCAGGCATCAGTACCTCTGATCCTGCAGCACCAGCAGGTCCATCCATGCCTCGTAGCCCTGGATCTCCCTGGGGAAGAAGAGGAAACAGCTCTGTCCCCAGAAACCCCCCTGCCTTGCCTTGTTGACTTTTGTATCACAGACAACAAGGCAGGGAGTGTCCCATGGCAGGTCCCCAGGCCCGACTCAGCTCCTCCACCACAGCCCCACCTCGTCCTGCCTCACCCGGAGGCAGAAAGCAGAGCTTGGGAAAAGATCAGACAAGGGCATTTCACCAAGAGATGAAGGGCTGGAGCCATACCTTCACTCCCTCGGGACCGTCAAGCCCAGGACGACCTCGGAGACCCGTCCCACCCTGTTGAGGGCACAAGCAGAGGAGCCCCATTGATTCAACCCTGACCAGTGCTCCCAGTCACACACACACATCCTCCCACTAGGTCCACGATCAACCAAAAAAGGGAGGAGGGACATGATCTGACTTACAAACTGTCCTCTGGCTCCAGTAGGTCCTGCAGCTCCGGTGACACCAACCTGGCCCTGGGGCACAGAGGAGAGGGGCTCAGGAGGGTCCCAGCCCAGCCACAGAGCAGGAGGCTGGGCTCTGGGTGGAGGCAGCGTTAACCTGGAATGCTCTGCAAGCCTAAAATGTCCTGTTGTGCCAACAAGTCCCACTTTTGGAGTCACATCCATGAGGCACAAAACTCCTTAATTATGGAGATTTGCCAGTTTTTCTGTTTTCTGCTGCTCCTGGAGCCCTAGGTTCCCTGCCAGGGGGAAGTCCCCCTCCTCAGCATCCTCCCCCTCCTCAGCATCCAGTACTCAACCAGCAGGGCTGAGGCAGCCCCCCTGTGTACTTGCCAGCAAACCTTCTTGGCCCTTCTCTCCTTTATGGCCTTTTTCTCCGATTTCCCCCGTGGCAGCTCCTGGGCCAGGTACTCCAGGAAGGCCCCTAGGGCCAGCATCGCCCTGCTCGGGGATGGAGACAGAGGTGGCACCACAAACAATAAAAAGGAACAGCAATTAAACGAGCTTCTGCAGGGAGATGATGTGTTTCACTCTCTCACTGCATGCCATGGGCAGAAGTTCAGCACAGCGTGCTCAGGACAGGTGCTGATGGCAGGTCCAAGCCCTGCATCTCCAGCAGTCCACAGCCATGGGGACACCCCTGTCCTGCTTCTGCCACCACCACGGCAAATGGTGAAGGCTGAGCATGTTCCCGAGGGGCTGCAAGCAGGGACAAAGTCAGAGACACTCCTCACCTTCTGTCCATGCAGTCCTGGCTCGCCTGGGTCTCCAGCGTCACCAGCGTCACCCTGCACGGCGGGGAAATATCGGCATCAGATGCAATGCCTGATCCCCAGCCCCATGCCAGGGAGGGTTAAAAGCAGTGTCAGCCAGCACCCGTACCTCTTTTCCTTGCTCCCCTGGTCTCCCCGGCAGCCCCTCTGGCCCATCGTCCCCCGGCTCCCCCGGGGCCCCTCCCGTGCCCCGAGGCCCCCCG
>NW_009719141.1:14919-15441 GCF_000703405.1 Apaloderma vittatum | reverse complement strand
ATGACCAGGGTTAATCCTTGGCTGCTTTTTCCAGCTGACCCTGGCTCTACCATTTCTCGCATCACACAGCCACCCCCTCCAATTTTCCTTGCACCAGGTACCCAAGTTTGAGGGGACCCTGGACCCCCCTACCATGCCCAGAAACATAAATCCCCAGGCATAAGCATGCTGGAGTGGATTTCACACACCCTTACGCGGATTTAGGTGCTTGCCAGCCTCTGAGGCAGTGGGGCCAGGCAAGCCCAGCACCACCAGTGGTGTCACCCGCAGCACCCACTGGGAACCGACCTGCTCGCCTTTGAGCCCCGGCTGACCCTCTGCTCCTGGTGGTCCTGGTGGTCCCTGGGGAGGAAACACAGAGCCCGGAGCCAGCACAGCTCGTTCACCCCGTGCTGCACAAAGCCTTTGGCTCAGCTAGCCTGCACATGGCTTAAACCTCCTGGTTTAATTGAGGATGAGCAACCCCTTCCCTTCAGTCCCCATCCCTGGCGAAGGGATGCGGCGAGAGGCCGCCCGGAGCGG
>NW_009719141.1:0-14794 GCF_000703405.1 Apaloderma vittatum | reverse complement strand
CAGGCAGGTCGTCTCCCCACCCCGCTGCCCCGGCACCCGCAGGAGGGCTTGCAAGGCTCTTCTCCCGCCTCACACCAGACGTGTAAATAGCCACCCCCCCAGGCGAAGTTGGTGGTCAAACTTGGAGGCGTGCTTGCCCCTACAGCCCAGGGGAGGGAATCCCAACTTGGGGCCAGCAGAGTGAGCCTGCTTGGGCAGCTCCTAACTCGTGAGGCAGGCAAAGGGGAGCCAAATCACCTTTGTCCTTACCTTCTCTCCTCTCATCCCCGAAGGCCCTTCAGGACCGTTTGGGCCTTCCCGTCCCTGGAAATAAATAAAAGCAAGGCTTTGCCCTAACTCAGGAGACCTTCACAGTTCCTAAGAAGGGGTCTGGGATGTCCCAGCACACAACAACCCACAGGCACGGAAGCCACACACCAGCTTCCCTTTTCCTTCCCTTCCTACAGGTGCTTTACGGAGCTCCCCAAAAGCGTTGCACCAGCAAAACTCTTGCACCCCATTCCACCAGCTGAGGCAGAAGGTTGTGCTGGGCATTGATGGATCTGCACTCACCGGGTACCCAGGCAGACCAGCAGCACCAGCTGCTCCAGGAGCCCCTGTTTCTCCTGCCACGCCAGGCTTCCCGGGGATGCCGTTAAGTCCTCGTGCACCGGGAACGCCCTGCAAGGCCAAAAGGACAGTTAGGCACCCCAAAACACAGCACCAGGGAGGCCAATGCCAGAGGGAACCCCATGTCTGAAGCAGCTGGGACAGCATGGGGTCTGCAAGGTACCCCCTGCACCTGGTGGGTACCAGTGCCTCATCACTGCGAGTGCAGGAGAACACTGCTGGCCTCGTACCCAAATTGTCACCACCCAGCTACTCACGCAGAGTTTGGGTCATTCTCTGCCCCACGGCCAGCCCCGGGCTGAAGCTGCCACCAGAGCAGGCATCTATCCCATCAGACATCACCTAACTTCAGCGTACAGAGCATCTCTGCAAGCTACAGCCCTCCCACTTACCGGCAGCCCTGGAAGCCCTCGAGGACCTGGGTCTCCCGTTCTGCCCTGAAACAAGAAGGATGCTCAGCAGGGTGGTCATGGCAAGGAGGCACAGCGGACTCTGAGCTGGGTGAGGCTTCGCTCAGACAATCCTCGTATGCCCAGGCCACCTCAACAGTGTCTACAGTATCACAACAAAATCCAGCCAGCAACAAGTAGGACCGGAGTCCTGCTGGCTCCTGCAAAGGGGTCTCAGATCCATGCTGCTGATGCTATGGGTAGCACATGGTAAATATATTGCAGAGTATTGCCTGTCCACAGAGGAGCGGAGCAAGCCAGAGCACAGCGAGCCCTACCTGGGAGCCGGGAGCACCTCGGGGACCAGGAGGACCTGGCGGGGCCTGGGAGAGAAGGTCATCAGAGCCCTGCTCTGCAGCCCTGTCTGCTCCCCTCTCCCCATTCAGCCTCTTGATGCTGGTTTTTCCCACATCCAGCCCCAGGAAACAGCTCTCACCTTGGGACCAGCTTTCCCTGGAAATCCTGGTGGGCCTTGGGCTCCCTTTTCTCCCTGTTAGGAGACAAGAAAGACTCCTTTTCCTCTGTATGTTTTAACACAGTCACATCTTAAGCAGATAAAAACCAGCTGCCGGGCATCTTATAACAAGCCGCAGAAGTTCGGGCAGATGAAGTGCTGGAGAAGCACTGGCATTGCCCAACGTTGGAGGCAGCTCCAGCCATTCTCCTGCCACCGCTGCAACCTCCCTGGTACAGCTGATAGAGATCGTTCAGGAACACCACCCGAACCCATCCGTTGGGTTCAAGAGCCCCACCCAAAATCCTGGACTCACAGCCCAGAGCATCCCCTCATCGCTGTGCTGGATTCCCCAGACCTACCTTGTCTCCCCTGCGCCCTGGCCTCCCACGGTCACCAGCAGGTCCCGGGTAGCCCTAAGGAGAGCAGGGTGTTAGGAGGCAGCTGGGACCAGCCAGCATCTCCAGGGTTTTGGGAGAAGGCAGCTGCTGAGGCTGAGCTGCATGGGGAAGGGCAGGAGCCCTGGCAGGACGGTGGGTCCCTGGCTGGAGGCAGTGCTGCTCCAGTGAGACCCTCTGCCCTGCAAGCAGCACCTTACCCCCCCGCAGGCAGGTCTATCACTTACATAGGTGCCAACAGGACCTTGCAGCCCCTCCAAGCCAGGCTTCCCAGTCAGACCCTGACAGGCAAGATGATGGTATTAAGGAAACCTCTGCTCCCGGGATGTAGGCAGGTGACTTCCTATCCTTGGTGTCCTCATCGAAACCCACGGGATCCCCCGTAAGACTCCACACGGCAGCCAAGAGCCTCTCAGGGCTGTTCACCATCACCACTGCTCCAACCAGTGCCCTCCAGCAGGCTCATGGCCCCCTCAAGCCCCAGTTCTCACCTTTGCACCCAAGGACCCTGGGTCTCCGTCAGGTCCAGGTTTTCCCAGAGACCCCTTTGGAAATATTTGGGAAGGAGGCGTCAGTTGAAAGGCTGAGAAGAGACAGGTCCCACCAAGCCACCGCTGCTGCCTCTGTGCTCAGCACAGAGGAAGGGATTTCCAGGGGCTGCCACCCCCCACAGAGACCCTGCTAGGCTTGGGGAAGCTACGAAGTCCCTCAGGCTGATTCCCCCAGGGAATTATTCTGCTCTTCCCCAGCCCCAGCTAGTTCTGCCCCTGAGGCTTTCTTTATGTCTTTTAACAAGAAGTTAAGATAAGGTCCTACAAGTACTTTGATCCCCTGCTGGTTCCCAAGCTGGGAAAGTCCCATATGCCCCACCAATGGCACCAGATCCCGACTTCCCACCTTAGGAAAGGCAGAAGGAATGTTTTGTTCCCTTACTGTTGATCCAAGAGGTCCTGCGTGCCCACGGGCCCCCTGCAAGCCGGCAAAACCCTGGAGGCAGAAGACAAACAATGGAGGGAAGGCAGAAGCAGGAGGGATGGAGAGGCTCTCCAAGACCAACCCAGAGCTCAGTGCCCAGAACCAGGTGCAAGCCAAGGGCTCAGCCTGTGGAAGGCAGCGCTGGTGCTTTCCATCTCAAACCAGCCCTTTGGTTTGTCATTACTGGAGCACAGCGGCTGTGAGGGTACAAGAACCCAACACCGTTGGGTCTAGACAGTGCTGTGCAACGCTAACAGCAAACTCAGAAGTGCCTCTCTTCAACCCAGAGCAGAACATTTTTCACACTTGGTTTTGAGGGAAGTGCCAGATTTGCTTTTCTTTTGCATTTCAGAGGAAAAATGAACAAATATTAGAAATCCGGCAGAAGGGAAATCTTGCTACCAGCCCACGTCTTGCTGACAGACCTGTTTTGGATCAGCACCAGGGATGAGAAATCATTTTGCAATAGTCGGTTCTTAAGCACAGAGCCCCATTCCCTCTCTCCTTCACCCCTCAGCACAATTCTCAGCAGGTCCCTGCCTGCAGCTCTGGCTGTCCGTGCTCCATCAGGCCCACCCACAACCTGTGCCCCATGCCATGGATGTGCTTTTGAGGGACATCCCCAAGGGGAAAAGTCCAACGAGAGAGGATGAAGGACAGAAATCAGCCACATAGCTCTACTCACCGGTGGTCCCCTCCTGCCTGGGCTGCCTGTGGTCCCTGGGAGACCCTGCAGGACAAGGCAGGTGACGATGGTGATGAGGAGGAAGAGGCAGCCTCTCCCAGTCCCACCATGCTGCCCAGAGCCAGCTGATGGACATCACGGCAAGGCACAAGATGGCATCAAGGTCTTGACCCACATGGCCATGGGAATGGTGGGCTTGGGAAGCCCCCACCCCGCACTGAGAGCATCTCCCCACCTCAGTACAACCCACTGCCCCAGCCCTCACCCACAGGCAAGTACAGAGTATGGGATGGGAACCTGTGTACCAGGCTTTCCTTCTGCACCTTCTGCTCCTGGGATGCCCCGTGAGCCCTGGAAGGAGAGTTTCATCTCAGGAAAGCAGAGCCTGGTGTCAGGGTGCCTCCATCAAGGGCTCATCCAACTCCAGAGCCTCTCTCCAGTATTAAAAGGTGGCAAATCAGCAGTGGCACGGTGCCCAGGGACTGTGCTGAGCCATGGGTTTGTTATCACCCAGTTCATCCCCGCACAGCTAGTGCAGCTCCTCCCTGCTCCATCCCACCTTTGGACGTGATCGCTGGGAAATAACACGAGTGTGGGAGGAAACCCGTTCCCACCGTGAATGCCTCGACCGTGTTTTTTCCTCCTCTCCTGCCCCAGCTATCTATTCCCAGCTCCCTCACCAAACGCGACTCTGAATAGTAGAGTTGGTTTTTTTCCTAAAAGAGTTGTTATTTCCTGAATTTTCAGCGTTAAGAGGGAAGTTGTGGTGTCGGGCAGGTGGTTTGTCACAACACTTCATGCAACGTGCAAACCCTGAGCTGCTCGTTCCTGACTTGACTTGTGAAAATTCCCAAGCCCAGCCTGACCCTCTGACCCGACTTCTCCCCGAGAGCTGGCTTCCCCGTCCCAGCACCGACAACACCACGCACCAGCACAGGACCAGGGGTCACCTGCTACTTACGGGCATCCCAGGGACCCCGACCAGCCCACGCTGACCCACACGGCCCTGGAAAACAGCAAACGTTAAGAAAAACATCCTTCTGCCAGCAATAAAGCTGCAGATTGGGAGGCAAAGCTTGTTCCCCAAGATGCCATGGCTCAGCCCCAGCACACCCCAAGCCACCCAGGGAGGCATCTCCAGGCTTGTTTCAATTTCCCGCAGCCGAAGATGCTCCAAGATTCAGCTGCGAGTACCAGCACCCTGGTAGTTACCCGGGCTCCCCGCGGTCCTGGGGTTCCCTTCAGGCCATCAAGTCCTCGACCTCCCTAAAATTCACGCAAAGGGAAACACAAGTAGTTTTTGGCAATGCTGCAGGGCTCCCTCACCCTCCGTGGGCACCGAGAGGGCTCTGCCATGCTGGCAGCCCAGGACACGGCTGTAGTGGGGGCAGGGGGGCCCCATGCATAGGGGGGAGGGGCCAAGAGGCTGGGAACTCCCCCTGAGGTGGGGATCATCGTGATGCTGTCCCCTGGGTGCTGAGACCCACGGGAAGGGTGGTCACATCCCTGCCCTCCGCGCCGGAACAAGGGCAGCCCGTGGGGAGCAGGGAGACACAGTCAGTGCTGACCTTGGGTCCCTCGCTGCTGTTCAGCCCTGCGGGGCCGATCTGGCCTTCTTCCCCCTGCCAGGAGAGAGGAGAGGAGTCAGGAAGGGCAAAAGCAGCCTTGGATCCTCTGCCTACACCCCTAGTCATGGCAGTCACTGGCCCCCAGCACGGCTGGAGGGGAGAGTAATTAAACTGCAATGTGACCTGGAGCACCAGCTGAGCTTTGGGGTGGGGATGGGGGCTGCCTTGTGCCCAAAGATTATAAAACTGGCCAGAAAAATATACTAAAAAAATGCTCAGCGTGTCTGGTGTTGGTGCAAAAGAGCTCCGTGGAATATTTTTGTTTCCTGACGATTAAATTAAAAGCAATTCAAAGGACTGGTGTGCTGAGGCTCCTGCCTGCTCGGGTACAGCCCTGGCAGGGCAGGCAGAGCCCTGACACCAGCATCAGAGAGATGCTGTGCTGACTGCAGCCCTGCCGGGCTGGGTGGCAAAGGCAGTGCCTGGCAGTGAGACGAGTCGTGCTGCATCTCCATCTCTCGGAGAGGTGGGAGGATTCAGTTCTCAACCTGAAGGGCGAACGTGAGAGAAGATCCAGGCAGGCTTTCCCAAAGCCCTCCATAGGGGAGGGCATCACACACAGGCAGAGGCTGCAGACCACAAAGGTGGGTGGGAAATATAATCCCCCCCTTTTCCTTCTCCTGAGAAGCTGGAAACTGCTGGAAGTAATCAGCCAGCCTGGCTTCAGTTCCACTGATCCGGGTTTGTCCGTCCTGACAGCTCACTCAGAGCACACACTGCAGGGAAAAGCACTCTAAAAATTGTGCCTTGTTTCTGTGGCTCCTTGAGCGCTGCTGTGTTTGGTTCTTGGGAGGTGGTGAGGGTCGAGGCCAAGCAGTATGGCTGGTGAGAAGCAATTCAGAGCTGCCAGGACAGACAGAGAGCCTGGCAGAGGAGCATCAGTTCAGCAGAGCTATCCGTGAGCCCTGTGCTCCCCAAATCCCGGCAAAGGGTGCTGGCCTGCAGCAGGGACTTGGTGGGAACATTGCAAAGATGCTTGGGCAGAGCTGCCCTTGGACCTGATGGAAATCCCCTGCCTAAAGCTGCCCTCTCCTCACCGAACCCACCAGCTAATTTTGGGTGATGGGGGCACAGCCGGAGAGCTCTGGAGCAGCTGAGTCAAAGCTGGTGGCAAGTGCTGCAGTGCTGGGGGCACCTGCAACCTCGAGGATGATGAGGTCTTCAAGCAAAGCTCCCCACAGCTGAGCAGGGGTCAGCAGTGCCCAAGTAGCATCAAGAGCGATGCTGTCAGAGGGTTTTCTTAGCCCGCACCAGCTCCCATCACCACAACAAGGATGGAAATACCGGTACTGCTGCCAGGTGGGCTTCTGGCTGGGGGCCGCTTCAGCCCATAGGAGGAGGGAGTGACAGTGCAGGGTGGCAGAGATGCCTGGGATGCTGGAGGAGGGAGCTGGGATTAGGCACAGGGAGAGAGGGATCCTGTAAACCTTCGGTGCCTGTCCCAGCAGCATTGCAACACGTGGCTCTTGGGCAGGGATGAAGGCACGGCCACCCATTGTCCAGGCTCAGGAGCAGGCAGAAGCACTCAGCACGGGATTGGGGCAAGACAGCACTGCCCATGCTGCTTGCATCCTCGGGGCTGTCTCCACCCCATCCACCTGACAGCACAACACCAGGCGTACACGTATCCCACCTTGTGACACCCCGGACCAGGCACTGTACTTACTCCTGGTCCCCGGGGTCCTGCTGCTCCTCGGGGGCCAGGAAAGCCCTGAAAGCCAAGCTGGCCCCGAATCCCTGGGGGCCCTTTCATTCCTTGTGCTCCATGGGGACCCTTGGAAGAATAAGACACAGCATGTCACAGCAGGGCTTGCAAACAGGAGGGATGGTCAGTGTCTGGGGCTCCCCCACACCCAGGCAGGAACCCCCCATGTAGAGCCCATCACTTGCTGCCCTGGCTATCTGCACAGCCGGCCTTTGGCACGGGGCCACTCTGGGTGAACACTCCATGACCCTCCTCCAAGAGCATCCTTGAGGCACCAACAATGGGCCAAAGTAACACTTTTTTAAACAGCCAAAGAGAGATGGAAGGATGGATCAGGGGCAGCAGCGTGGTGCGATCAAGCACAGCCTGAGCTGCCTGGTTTTCACAGTCCCCAAAAGCAAACACCCCTGGACATCCACACCAACCCATGCGCAGTGAAACAACAGAGGAAGCAGCTTGAGGCATCCCCCTGCAAGTCTGAGTATGTGGTACCTTGTTTCCTTTGGCTCCCAGGTCTCCCTTGGCTCCACTTGGACCTCGACAGCCCTGTAAGAGCAGCAGAGGGGGAAGGTACACTTGGAAAACCACATTATGCCACACATTGCAACCAAAGCATGCTGCGATCTGGTTTTGGCACTTAGTTTGACCCAATTTAGGTGGGGGCTTTCCTCCCCATGGGCCTTTTGAAGCTGGAAGCAGGTCTGCACTGCATCTGCTCCTCATGGCGAGGAAGCTTCTGGATTCATCCACAAACAAACTTTCAGCGGCCCGAGCACCCCGGGCCAGTCCCAGCCCCAGCTCCCTGGCAGGCAGGACACCTGTGGTGGCATCTCAGCTGCACTGTCCCGATACCAGCCTCATCAAGTGCCTGTCCTCGTTACCGTGTCCTTTAGCACAGGGTAGAGTGCTCCCACTTCCCTTGTGCCTCCCCAAAGCAGACGATATTTTAGGACACAGTTATATGCAAAAGCTCCTCTTACTACAGCAAGGTGAGCCCAAGTGCTGCTCTGCCTTTCCTAACAACAGCAGTCGCCACCTATTCAAATGTCGAGTCCAAACACAGGCAAAGACATTAAGCTGGTGCTTTGGGCTGCTCTAACGTGGCTCTCCTGCATCCCAAGCAGGGATGGCATGGGTGCCATCACTCACCCGCTCTCCTCGGGTGCCTTTTGAGCCTGGCAGGCCAATAAATCCCTTCAGAGAGAGACAAAAAAAGGTAAGTTTAAAAAAAAGAAAAGTGAAAGAAAACACCTCATTCATCCATGGAGGCCGACAGCTCTCCCACACTGCAGGGATGGGAAGATACTGATGGATTGCAGACACCAGTTTAGCTCTGCACAGTTGCTGCTGCTGCTGCCACGGTAGGATTTGTTCCCCAGCAAGCACCAGGGGATGTGTGAGCCCTCCCAAGGCTGCCCCACCACACACAGCAACCCCCAGCACGAGGACAAGGTCCTGGTCAGCCTCCAAACTGCACCGCCCCCATCCCACCCTGCATCCCTCAGCCCTTTTGCACCAGTTTTTTGCTTTGCACATTCAGGGCAGAAAACAAACATGCCGAGAGCTGTGCTGAGCTGGGACACTGTGGGTCAGGCAGGAGGCAGGGCAGGCTGCCCCAGCCTCCTCACCCTTTGGAAAAGGCAGCTCAGCACCCAAGCCCCTTGGGAAGAGGGGGGCACTTAATTGCGCACCAGGGAAGGGATGGGCAGGGCTGGGGCATCTCTGCTGGTAAATCCATAGGAAAGCAAAAATCAAGGTCCCTGTAAGCAGCAGAATCAAAGGAGCTTTGGAGTTTGGGGATGAGGAGCATGGTTATAGGGATGTGGCCATCATTCCCACCAGACCCTGTGCTGCAAACACCATGGGAAGCTCCAGGTGGGGGGGAGCAGGGCGTTCCCCTACAGTGCTTTGGGGGGCTGCAAAGGGGAGGATGAAAGCCCCGCACACCCAGCTGCCTGCTCCCACGGACTTACCCCAGGGCCCTCCTGTCCTGGCTCTCCCCTCAGCCCAGGGACACCGTCCAAGCCCTGCAAGAGGAGTGCTGGAATCAGCTTATCTGTGGTGGGCAGAGAGCACCCAGTCCCACCATATCCCCTCCCTGCGGGCTGCCAGGGAACGCCAGGCTTCATTTGCCAGGTCTGCTGCGAGCACTGCTCGCCCTCTGCCCTCCAAAAGGAGGGGCAGGGACACTTCACACCCCTCTCAGGGCTCTCAGACCCAGCCTCCATCCCCACCAAGGTCAAAGCAACCCAGCCAGAAGCTCTTACAGTGTCTCCTTTGGGACCGGCAGATCCCTCCATCCCAGCTGGACCCTGGGGAAAAGCAAATGCAGTGGGAGGTTCGGGAGAAGAGGGATGTTGCTCACTGCGGGCGAGACCCAAGCCCATAGGACCCCTGCCCAGCCTCCCAGGAGCTGCCTGTCACACCCCTGGGCCCGTATTCTCATCATCTCACCCTTCCCTTCACTCACCCAGCAGCACCTTCATGTCCTGCCCAGAGCAGGGGCTGCTTCCCACCCCCCCCCCCCCCCCCCCCAGCCATAAAGACCTGCCAGCTCAAGGACTCTGCACTCATTTGTAAAGGACATGGGGGGACAAATCCCAGCAACTTCTTCCTTGCTCAGTAAATGCATTTTTTTGAGGGGAATTCAAGCCTTGGAGACATGGTAGGCTCTGAGCCAGGACAGCACCCACTTACCTGCACGCCCCCAGGGCCGGGGGGGCCACGTGTCCCCTGCAAGCCCTGCGGTCCCTGTAAAGCAGTGGCGAACAAGGAGCTGCTGTTAAGAGTCAAATCCCTGCAGGCATCGTGCAAAGCCTGCAGTGCCAAACCTCTCCTGGGAAACACCGAGCTGCTGAGGAGCTCCAGGGATTCCCATCCCCATCTCAGCCTCTGTGGGGATTTCAGCGTGGGTTGACACAACAGCCTGGCTGGAGGAAACTCCTCCTCGCTGGGGGAACCGTGGGACACCCTTCCACACCAGCTCCCACCCCATCAGCTGTCCCAGGACACCCCATCACCATAAGGTTTGCTCATCCCTTGGTGTGTACCCACATACCTTGGGGCCCCGGGGTCCAGGCAAGCCAAAAGGACCCATTTCTCCCTGGGGAGAGAGCAGGGAAGGGGTGGGCTGAGCACAGTGCTTAGAAAAACTCAAACAGCAAAGGAGGGGAACGAGAGCAGACCCACCTGAGATCCGTTGACGCCTCGACATCCGATGGATCCCGGCTGGCCTGGCCGGCCCTGCAACGCGAGAGAGTGCTCAGTGGCCGTATGAGCACCGAGCAGGAGGAGACGTCTCCCACAGCAGCAGAGGCAGCCCTGGGCTAGTGCAGATGCTGGCAAGACTTTATTGACATGCACAAGTTTTAGCACTGTTTGTCCTTTTGCAATTCTTTTCCCCACCACCTCCAGGAGGCTGCATTTTAAGCAGCTGCATCGTTTTTCAGGTGTAAATCAGCACAAAGGATGAAATAGGGCAGGACATCGCGGCATATCCCAGCCTGCTCACGGTGGTCCCTGCTCTGCTCTTGCTACGAGCCGGAGAGTAGCAGCTCCCTCTGCCCAGATTGCCTTTCAGCGTTGGTTTGAACCAAAAAGCTGCCACTTACCATGGGGCCAGCAGGGCCTGGGGGACCCACTGAGCCACCTTCTCCCTGGAGCAGGAGAAAAAAATATGTCAAGATGCCATTTTTCTAGCCTGTTTTGCTTTAATTCTCTCCGTTTAGTCTTCACATCATGCATCAGCCACTTGATGTCCCTTCAAAGCTCCTGCCCCTTGGCTCCCTTCATGCTGGGAAGTGCTTCCATTCACCACCCCCTCCAAACCACTTCCATTTTCCTTTTCAACCCTCTGCAAACCCTTCCCTGGCTGGGCTGCCACCCAGAGATGCAGCAGCAGTTCAGCTGAGAGCAGCGTGGAAAATCCCATGTGATGTCAGCCTGGGATTCATCTCAGCTGCAAGTGGTCACCTAAAATAAATCACGATGCCTCGTGCTCTGCAAAGGCTCATTTTTCTTCATTGCTGGCCAGGAGAATGAGCTGGGTGCTTAGAAATATGGTCTAATGGTGGACGTGGCATTGCTAGGTTAGCAGTTGGTGATCTTAAAGGTCTTTTCCAACTGAAACAATTCTACATTGGAGATGTTGGAGGTGAGGGGAAAGCTCCTGCTTCCAATTTGCAGAGGGACAATGTGCCTGGTTGCTCTGGGGTAATATCACCATTAATAAGAGCCACCTCCAGGACCAAGCTACAGATACAGTTTAGGTCCCGCTATGGGAAAAAGAGAAAATAAACACAGATTTTTCTAAGAGCAAACCACAACGTGGTGCCAGTGACCTGCAAAGTCCTCCCACCACAGACTTATTTTCCCATGGGGAGCAGCAACCTCCTGTACCTCTTCAGGGAGGGCCAGTGACGCAGAGAAAGCAAAACCACCTACCTTCGGCCCCATGGGGCCTTGGAAGCCCATCACACCCTTCAGACCCGACATTCCCTGGGAGAGAAGCCGGGAGCAGGGTGTCAGCCAGCTGCTCAGCCCAAGGTGCTCACCTCGAGGCAGCAGCTGCCTTTGTCCCATCCCTTACAGGAGGGTCAGGGAACACACAGAGACCACAAGGGCTTTGCCCAAAGCTCGGAGAACGTGGGCTGGAGCTCAGGGCCATGGCAGAGAAGGAAAGGGGTCAGCTCAGGAAAGGGGACACAGGGAAGGAGCAGTCCCAGCACGGCAGGGTGTGAGACCCCCTCAGCTTCCCCATTAACTCACATGAAACCCAGCAGGACCCGGCAGGCCGTTTTCTCCCTTCACCCCCTGGAAAAGCCAAAAGCAGCCTGAGCAATGGAGGAGAGCACGACCTGGGGCTGGGGAGCTGTGCCAGGGCAGGAGCAACCCCTGCCCGACCCAGCCAGGGCTGCGATGAGCAAGCACAGGCATCCTCACCTTCTCTCCCTTCTCTCCTTTCTCCCCAACTGGTCCAGGGTCACCCAAAAAACCCTGAAACGGGAGCAACAAGGAAGTGTGAGCCCCACCAGGAGGTAAAACGTGGCTGCTGTGCCCCTAAGGACTGTTGGCAGCACCACAGCAGGTGGCAGGGCCATGGTCACCGCCTGTGCCCCTGCAGGACACCACAGTGCCCTGAGCTGCACACAGTGCCAGCCAGGAGCAAAAGGAAAAACTTCACGGTCTCATGCAAGTGGTGCAAAGCTTCACGTGTCTGCAGCTGCTGAATGCTCAAGTGCAGAGAGGTTGAGCCCAAGGGCAAGAGGTTCTCCGGTGGATGCTGGGATGATGCTTACTGGTAAAAAGGTATAAGGTATGGGGCAGAAAAATTATATAATAAACCATGTGGTATTGCTGTTTCAAAAGGAAGAAATTGGGTTTCAATCACCTCGGTGTGATCAGACCTCAAGAAGCCCAAAATCTCCCAGGCAGCTCTAAAAATTTTCACTAACGCTTGCCTTAAAGACTGGGTAGGAAGAAAAGGGAAAAAAAAAAAGAAAAAAAGAAGGGTGACAAACCGCTTTTCTATGGACATCTTATATCCTGGCTGACAAACCCCTGGAACAACCTAGAGAGGATCTCCTGGGATATTGGGTGGCAGCCCCGGGGCTGGGGCAGCTCAGAGCACAGCAGGTCCGGAGGCTGAGCGGGCACAGCGGTGAGGGCGGTGCCAAGAGGGCATCCCACCCCACAACCAAATATCAGGCTGGCACACGTGTGCCTGCGAGCTGGGGAGGACGTGGGTACCAGGTGTGCTGGTGTAGTACCAGCGAAACCAGGGATGAGAAGCTCTTGCTGCTCAGTGTGAACGTGCTGGGACTGGGGTTGGCACCGAATCACACCCATGGCAGAGCAAACCGGGGCCAGCTTACCTCTTCTCCCTTCTCACCAGCCAGCCCCCGGTCACCTTGGAAGCCCTGCAGTCCCTGGGGAGAGGGAGAAGGGGCAGAGTGGGTGCCGAGGGGCGGCCCCACCCCCCCTCCTTTTTCCCCTCAGCCCACCAGTCGCTGCCTCCTGCCCCTGAGTCACCCCAGTGCAGACTCCTGGAGGGCTGCTGAGAGCCCCAAACCCCTCAGCATGGTCCCTGTCACCATCTCCAAAAACCTCCTGAGAAAGCTTCAAAGCCCATATTCCCCAGGGATTGCTGCCAGGGGTCTGGACAAGTGCAGGGACTGTCACACCACCAAGTGACCAGCTTCATAGCTTGAACGCTGTCCAGGCAGCCTATAATTGCTCTCATTTCTTTCTTCCCCCCTCCCGGTTATTTTCTCCTGTAAAAGCAACGAGGAGGTGCAGATGCAGAAGAGCAGCCCAGCCCTCATGCTCAAGCCCATCACAAAGCTGGATCTGCAGCACACGAGTTCTCCCACTTAAACCTCAACACTATTCTGTTCTACAGCCCTACTGTGCTGTTCTACAGCCCTTTTTGGGGAGAGAAATATGAAACATGAGGCACCAATCCAGGACTGCCTGGGATTGTAGGCTTAGAGGGAATATTTTAATTAAAGTGAACCTAAAGAGCAGCAGTGTTAGGAGCTCCCCTTGTCTCCTGCCTGGCGCTTGGGGCTGCAGCTTCCCCACTTGACACTGGCCATGCCATGGCCCTGCTTGCCCACGGCTCACCTGCGCTCCCGGCAGCCCCCACAGCCCAGGTTTACCATCCAGACCAGGGAAACCATCTGAGCCAGGGTAACCCACACGTCCCGGCAAGCCCCGGAGTCCGGGTTCACCCTAGGAGAAAAAAAAAAAGAATAAAAAAGGCAAGCATGGAAAACTAAAAATATCCACATTGTTACAAAAACTAATAAATTAAATGCTGAGCTCTGCCTGCCTCGTGATTTTGCTGCTAAACACCAAGTACCTCACAAGGAGATAGGGAGGGCTGGCAGGGGGAGGTTTGTGCATGTGGGCGCTGCAAGCGCTGGGCAGGAGCATCTGCCCGGGTTCACAGAATCATAGAATGGCCCAGGCTGGAAGGGACCTTAGAGATCATTTTAATCCAGCCTTCCTGTCACCAGGGATGCCGCCTGTCGACTAAATCAGGGAACACAGGGGACGGAGTGGGAATCGAACCCGCGACCTTGGCATTCTCAGCACCACGCTCAACGGACTGAGCCAACTGGCCCCCTTCTCCAACTAAAACTTGTGGGAGAGTCGCAACCAGCGACAGCACAGCAAGAAACAAAGCAGAAGGCAAGTAAGAAGCAACACGTTAGGAGAAGGTCAACCAAAAACCTCCTGCATCCACCCCTTGGCTCAAAGCCATTTCTGATGCTTTCACATGCAAGAGCCTGAGCAGATCCTCTGGGCTGGGCCATCAGCTAAAGCTAAGGGGTAGCTTTATTTTACCCCTTAGCTCACTGACAATTCTGAATGAAGGCAGGATAAAGAGTCTGGAACAAAGAGAAGACATTTCCCTTCAAATCGCTTGGATTGCTCGGATTTCTCAGAAATTTTGAAACATTCAGTCAAGTCCAAAAATTGCATTTTAAGTTGGTGAAAATCAGAGTTTGAAGAAAGAGCAGAAAGATGCAGCTGCCTCGGTTACTTCTCAAGTGAGGAATCTGGTTATGAAAATAGAAAATCTGGTTTTGGGGAGGTTTGCTTTTCCACAACCCTCCTCAAGGGCTTCAGCATCACACAGCCAGCCACGCACGCCCCCCATGCTCAATAGGGGCCATGTAACTCTTAGCACACCCAGCTCAACAGCCAGCAGCTTTGACCCATTCCACTTCCAGTCCCAGCTCTGAAGAATATCTATGGTTTTTTTGCAATTTTGCAAAGAAAGTGACCCCAGGACAACCTCTCCAAACCGGGCTCTCCTCAAAGCCAAGCCCCCCTCCCAGCTGAGCATCCCCACCAGACCCCACGCTCACCGTGTACCCTCGCC
>NW_009719140.1:499-1120 GCF_000703405.1 Apaloderma vittatum | reverse complement strand
GACAATGTGCAGCTGGTGCATAAGCAGCTCTTCCCATAAAGGTTTCCAAAACAAACGAGGGTTCGTAGCATCAAGGAAGCTTGATTGTTCAGTCCCTAAGAGAAAATCCCATGAAGCATGGAAGTTGTGGAAACACCGTGGTCGAGCTAACACAAAGGTTCCTGGAGACATCAAGGAGCCAGCTGTCTGCACATTTACTCTCCTAGGCCAAGAGTCTGACATTTTTTGACAGATGCCATCCTTTGAGTGAACTATGCTTATTATAATCTCGTTATAATACCAAAACACACATCCATCCCAAAAGCTACCCACCTCCGAGGTGCAACCACTCGTCACTGAGATAGTGCACTGAATTTTTCTAGTCTATACCTTTAAACGCAAACTGATAAAAGTTTACAGCAGTTGCAGTAATGTGGGACAACTCGCATAACTGGAACGTAGGCCATGCTGGCGATGACCTTTTTAGGAAAGACAGGCCAACAGGGCAAGGTGGTGGTGTTGCTCTTTACATGAGACAGCAACTAGATTGTATTGAGATCTATCCAGGTGAGGATGAGGAGTAAGTCGAGAGTTTCTGGGTAAGAATGAAGGGGCAGGCTAGGAAAAGGGGGAATGTGGGGG
>NW_009719140.1:0-421 GCF_000703405.1 Apaloderma vittatum | reverse complement strand
CCATAGTATAATCACAGTAAAAATCTAACAATTCAGCGTGAAACTTTTATACATGTATGATAAATTTGCAAGAAGATGACTCTTGCATTGATGATAATTTCTTGATGCAAATGGTGAATGAGCCGACCAGGAGAGGAACGCTGCTGGACCTTGTGCTCACCAACAAGGAAGGTCTGGTTGAAGCAGTGAAGGTTGAGGGCAATCTTGGCTGCAGCGATCATGAGATGGTGGAGTTCAGGATCTTGTGTAGTAGGAACAGAACACCAAACAGAATGGCAACCCTGGACTTCAACAGGGCCAGCTTTGGCCTTTTCAAGCAATTGCTAGGGGAAATGCCATGGGACAGGGAACTGGAAGGTAAAGGGGCCCAAGAGAGTCGGTCACTATTCATGGACCACTTCTTCCAGGCTCAGGATCAGTG
>NW_009719139.1:0-6382 GCF_000703405.1 Apaloderma vittatum | reverse complement strand
TAATTAATTAGAATTATAAAGAGAAAATATATAGGAATAAAGGATATTATGTAAGCATATTGAAACAATAACAGGGTTATCAGAGATATTCCAATTTTTGTAGATGCTACTAAATATCCATTTTAAGCTGTTGTTTCTTACCTCCTCCAACATCCTTGTGCATTTAAGTGTTGTGTTTAGATCCTGATCCACTATAAAATGTAGGTATTACAATCACGTAAATACTACATAGTGCTGGAAATTAAAAAAACAATTAACCAAAAACCCCAAACTCATAATTCAAAATGACTCGATGTTATTCCCTGAGGCCTGATCTCATTAATGAATTGTAATGGAGGTACCTAGATTGTGAACAAATAAATGAATTGCTATGTGCCAAAGGTGTGATGAAAGAAAACTGTGCCCATCTGGCCACATCTGTTGTTCCATTTAAGTTACCAGCATAAGTGCAAAATGTTGGGGGATGGCTGCAAGGGTCTGTTTGTACATACTTTGTTTGCTCTGTCACAATCTCTGCTTTTCTGGAGGCACCAAGGATGGCTTCCTCCATGACTGATCATGTGTACATAACACCCCCAGTGGCCACTGCCAAGAGTTCAGTGGTCCTTGAGGTGTTTTAGCTGATTCTTCACACAACTGGCTTGAAGGCATGCAAATCGCTGCTTCCACCCATGTTGATGATCTCCCCTGCTCCCAGCTGTGACTGTTCTTTGTGTGTCACATCTTGTTATTGAAAAAGAGGAGTTTAATGGAAATGCCTGGATTGCAAAGTTTCTGCTGGAGTGCACACATTGAACAGACTGGATGGAAATGGATTGCAAAGTACAGATGGAAAATAAGCATTTTAATTAATGCTAACTTTTATATACTTGGAGAACCCAACATGCTTTTTGGTGTGATTCTATCTCATTTGGTCATGCAGAAGCTAATTCTGATGAATTTGTTAATTTTGCCGAAGAGAATTCATAGCTGTCTCTTTTCACCCTGGTACTTTCTTGCAATTACTGTTGTTTGACAGCTGTTGTTTTCATGCAAATTTCATAATGTGGAACGTGAGCCTTTGTGAGGTGGTAATAACTGTGCAGGTCATGTTAAACAATAAAAATAAGATCAGATAATACCACTATATTTCTGAGTTACAATTTGATTTAAAGTATTTTCCTACTGTGGCCGTACAAATCTCACAGGCAGTACTGCCCATCCCGCTTGAGAGATGAAATTCAGTAGATGAAAGCAAAACTGCCTTACAGGTATTGACTACAATTAGCTGAGATACAGAACAGGCTTTATTCCTGTGCTTTATTTAATTGTTTCACCTCAGCAAAATGTTTTTGCAGTGTTTTATGCCCACTTTACAAATGTGTAAATCTCAACACGTAGGTGTAAAGGAGCAGATAAAGCTGGCCCTGTGCCATGAGAGCTGCTATTATATCACTGGGATGGTTTTCCCAGTTCTCTTTCACTTCAGGACTGCTCCCAGTAGACCCTCGAGCAGAAAAAGAAGTGATACTCAGCTTAACTGATAGATGTATTAATTCAGTATTGTATCCCTGCCCAAAACAGGGAGGTTGGACTAGATGATCTCTAAGGTCCCTTCCAGCCTAGGCCATTCTATGAACTTCTATGAACTTCTGCTTGTGGAACTGGATCTAGCATAAGGCTATCTAAGGCAAAACTGTGTACTATTCTGTTCTATAATTCTGTATCAGATGCACTGTGAAGCTACACTTTGCAATTGTTAGCCACATTTAAAGGCTGGAAAGATGTTAGTAATGGAAAATGTAAAATGACTTGCTCTTAATGAATAAAAGGATGTCAGATTTTTGTGTAAGGTATTAGTGTTCACCTAGTTCAATTATAACAAAATAATAATGCATCGACAGCACTGATAAAAGCTCAAAATTAGAGAAGCTCCCTGTATCTCACACAGAGGTAAGAGCAGAGTGAATTAACAAGTGCTGGGGTTTTTTTCTCTCTTGCTGACAGCTGAGTTTCAGTGGAAAACAAGTAATTTCAATAACAGACAGAACTGCACTTTGAGATCCTTCAAGATGAAAGATAATGTATCTTAGTGTTGTGCATAATGTTAGGCAAAGGGTAGACATCAATAGTACTTCACCTGGAGATTATTTTGATTGTAATATACAGGAAGTAACAATGGAAGAACAGGCATGAAGTCACTGTGAGAGGCCTTGCATGTTCATCAGATGCAATGGGGCATCTGGAGACAGCTTATTGCGAAGAGCAGAGGTGACTTCTTGTGGAAAGGAGACAAAATTTCAGTTTCATGATCACAGATCCATTGGTTGTAATGCAATTTGATTTCAGTATAATAAACTACATTCCTACTCTAATAAAACACTGCTTTGCAACTATAGGTAAAATTCAATCAATGTTGCTGATAGTAAATCAACTTATTATCTCAAGAACTATTAGAGTATTGCCACTAAAAATAATTTGCACTAAACAAAAGCAGTAATTGTTCAAGTGCTTAGTGCTGTGTTACATGACCAAATGTGTCCAGAGCTATCACTATCCATGCATACACACAAGCATGCACTTGCACAGATGAATTTTGACTTTTCTTTAAGTTGCATTTCTTTAATGTTTAGCTTGAGATAATATCTTGGATCTGCATTTCACAAGTAGCTTGTGCCCCTTACACCACCCCGCTGCTGATTAGCCTGTCCGCCTCGGTGAAGTCCTTCCCTTGACACCCTGTGACTCTTGCTGAGCTGAACCTGCACTTTCAGCTTGGGAAATCAGCATTGCTGGCACTGAATTAGCAGTTCTTAGTGTTTCTGGGTGTTCGACTACACTTTGTGAGGTAATTACTTTTGTAAATGCCAGTTCAGCACAGTCAGGGACAAGCAGAGAAAAAGAGATGCAGACTTTCCCAGCAGGGACAGCTGGGACTGCTGATTAAGGACGCATGAATCTGCTTGGGAAAACAAATCTGCCTAAGCCCCAGTTCTGAAAAACTTCCATATTAATTCCTGTGTTTGTGAAAACGTTTCTCTCCCTTCCAGGCAGAGGGCTGGAATATTTTATATGTTTCTTTGCTGTTGCCACTATCCAGTTTTCTTCCGAGATCTGTGGTTTGATGACTGCAAAATGTTGAATTATTTGTCTGGTCACATCCATGTACAGTTGCTAATGGTGCTGTTCTCTGATAGCATCTTTGGCAACTCCATGCAGCATCTCCTTCAGGAACAGCAATAAATGTCGTGGTGTAGAGAATAATGGTATGCAGCAAACTAGCAGAGAGATTTAGAAATTGGCAGCACCCCATGTTGTTTTCAGTTGCATATCTTTATCAGGGCTGCTATTAGTACCTTTTGTCTCAGAAAAAATACAGTGGTATATTAAATTTCTAAAACCAGAAGGCTGCCCAGATTACTCAGAGGTGTTGTTAATGATGTAGTGAGGAGAAGACGAACAGAGAAGCTAAGCACAGAATCATCCTACGTTGTAGACAAACTCTGCTTAACAAATGAGCTGTGTACAGCTTTCAAGATCACATGTGCAGGGCGGCTGTTCCTTGTCCTCTGGTGATGGGAAAAGGTAGAAACATAGAATTATATTTTGGGTTGGAGGAGACTTTAAACATCTAGTTCCAAATCTCCTGCTATGATCAGGGACACTTCGTACTAGATCAGGTTGCTCAAGACCTCTCTAAACAGGTCTTGAACACTTCCGGAAGCGGGCATCGACAACTTCTCTGGGCTACTTCTGCCAGTGTCTCACCATTCTCATTAGCAAAGTTCTTCCTAATGCCTAATCAAAATCTACCTACTTTCAATTTGAATTCATTACTCCTTGTCCTATCACTACACTCCCTGGTAAAGAGTCCCTCTTCACCTTTCCTGTAGCTCCCTTTAAGTATTGGAAGGACATTATAAGGTCTCCGCAGAGCCTTCCCTTCTCTAGGCTGAAAAGCCCAAATTCCTTCAACCTGTCCTCATGGGGGAGGTACTCCAGTCCCTTGATCATCTTTGTGGATGTCTTCAGATTATTTAAGCAACTCTTCCACCATCCTACAAAGTCTAGCTGGACTAGACATCATTTTCCCTTATAATAAACCAATAACAAATCAATCAGAAACTAAGACATCTATTTTTGGGGAAGAAAAACCCAAACAAAAAACCCCATGGGAACATCTAAGAAACCTTTAAAACTCAGTAGCTGCTAGTGAAAAGTATGTTGGTACAGATCACTGAGGTGATTGCTAGGTGGGTCACATGAAGAGCTCCAGAGCCCATTCCTGAAAATCTGGGGATACCTCATGTTTGGTACTTGGAAATTCATGTGCTGTCCGTCGAGCTGATTCCTCACTAGTAGGGGACTACCATGTTAATGTATATACTGATTTCTGGTAATTCTCATCATTTGCCTCACAACTTCTGAAACATTTTCATATCACAGTCGGTATAAAAGGTGATTACAGAACAGAAGGAAAATAGTGAGTCCCAACCAAGAAAGGACAAATATTGTCTCATTAACTGAATTGCAAAATTTGGAATAAATATCTAATGTTGCTATATTTGTAGTGTTGGTATTAGTCAAAGACCTTGCAATAGCTTTTGTTGTATTACGTCTCTTTTGAGGGTGCTTAATAATTGGTAATCATAGCAAAAATATTTTTATTCCATGAGCTTCTCTGTCATTTGGGTTTTCCCATGAACTATGTCGGAGCCCATGAACTATGCTCAGAGTCCATATAACACTTTTTTGGAGGGATTTTGTAGTCCAGAGAGTTTGCATGTACTGATGATACGGTGGAGGTCTCACTAAAAGTTAATGCCTTAGTTTGTCAGGTGACACTCTCTTCTCTGCCTCCAGTGTTGCTAGTTTATACATGCCTTTTAAAACAAAGAAATATTTTTTAGGTACCATAGTAGCATGCCGAGGCCATTCCTTTTCTGGGAGGAGCACATGGGACATAGCTCTTCTTTAGCCTCCAAGTGAAGAGTTAGCATCTGCCTGCTCCTCTGCAGGCTTCATGCATCCAGAACTAAAAAACATTTTGCTTGCCTAAATAATATTGTTCATTCACACACTTTCCTTTCTTCTGCTCAGGAGACTTAAGAGTTCTTCAGTCTTCGCAGCATGAAACACACACAGATTTTTAGGGATGGATGTCTCCAGACCCTCAGGAGAGTGGCTTGATTCCTATTTCCAAACTCTTCTCTTTGTGCGTGGAGGAATGTCTTGCCAATAACTTCCACAGCACTGATATTAGGAAAACAGGGTGGAAGGGGCTGTTTAGAGAATGGCATTAGATTAACATCTTTCTCCAAAACCCTTACTGTGCCTACTATTGTCTAATGCATTTTCTACATGCCAGATATCATTGGTCATCTGTCATGCTGACAGAGGCAAAATCATTGCTGATGTACAATCCCATAATCACAGAAATTCTTGGATTGATTATCTAGTCCAGCCCCTCTTCAGTGAGCAGAGATGTCTTCAATGACATCAGGATTCTAAGCGCCCCGTCCAACCTGACTTTGAGTGTTTCCATGGACAGGACTTCTAATGCATCTCTGGGCAACCTGTGTCAGCGTTTCACCACCCTCATTGTAAAAAAATTTCTTTTTTATATCCAGTCTAAGTTTACTCTCTTTTAGTTTAAAACAACTACACCTCTTCCTATCACAACAGGCCCTGCTAAAATTATTGTCTCCATCTTTCTTATAAGCCCCCTTTAAATACTGGAGGATTACAATAATGTGTCCTTGAAGCCTTGTCTTCTCCGGTATGAACAACTCCAACTTTCTGAGCCTGTCCTCATAGAGGAGGTGCTCCAGCCTTCTGATCATTTTTGTCGCCTCCTCTGGACACGCTCCAACAGGTTCATGTCCTTCTTGTGTTGAGAGCTCCAGTGCTGGACACTGTGATCAAGGTGAGGTCTCACCAGAACAGAGTGGAGGGACAGAATCACCTTTTTTTGGTGGGGCCCCCAGAACTGAACACAGTGTTGTAGGTGCGATCTCACGAGAGTGGAGTAGAGGAGGAGAATCACCTCTCTTGCTCATCTGGCCAGGCTGCTTTTGATGCAGCCCAAGATGTGATTGGCTTTCTGAGCTGCGAGTGCACACTGCTGGCTCATGTCCAGCTCTTTACCCACCAGTACCCCCAAGTCTTTCTCTGCAGAGCTGCTCTAAATCATTCCCCAGCCTGTGTTATTCTGGTGGTTGCCCTGGCTCAGGTGCAGAACCTGCACATGGCCTTGTTGAACTTCATGAAGTTCACACAGGCCCACATCTCCATCTTGTCCAGGTCCCTTTGGATGGCATCCAGTGCCTCAGGCATGTCAGCTATGATTTCTGTAAAAATTAAGCCTTGTGGCAGAAGTCCTGTCTCGGTACAGGAGATATAT
>NW_009719138.1:508-9067 GCF_000703405.1 Apaloderma vittatum | reverse complement strand
GATGCCATTGTCCATGTCACTGATAAAGATGCTGAACAGATGCTGAACAGATGCTGGACCCAGAATGAATCCCTGAGGAACTCCACTTGTCACTGGTTTCCACGTGGACCACTGAGCTGTTGACCTGTCACACCCTTTGAGTGTGACCTTCTAGCCAGTTCTTTAGCCACCCGAGTGGTCCACCCATCAAGTCCACATCTCTTCATCTTAGAGACAAGGATGTCATGTGGGACAGCGTCAAATGCCTTGCAGAGGTCCAGGGAGATGACACCAGTTGCTCTTCTCATATCAGCCAGAGCTGCAGCTCTGTTGTAAAAGGCCACCAAATTAGTCATGCAAAATTTTCCCTCAGTGAAGCCATGCTGTCTGTCACCGATCACCTCACTATTTTCCATGTGCGTTGGTACTGTTATCAGGAGGATGTGCTCCATGGTTTTACCTGGCACAGAGGTGATGTTATCTTTGCTTCCCTTTTTAAAAATGGGGGTTATGTTTCCCCTTTTCCAGTCTGTAGGAACCTCACCAGACTGTCACACCTTCTCAAATACGATGGCCAGTGGCCTAGCAACTTCAGCTGCCAGTTCCTTCAGGACCCCTCGATGTACCTCATCAGGTCCCATGGACTTGTGCCTGTTAAGGTTCTCTAGGTGTTCCCGGACCTGATCTGCTCCTACCCTTCACTCTCCCAGACCCTGCCAATGCCCTCCTGACTTGGATGCTGTTTCCCAACCCTGCATCACATCCTTCTGTCCACAGTGATGGAGCCATCATTTGTTTCTCACCACTGGCACACAGATTTGGTACTGTCAGTTTTGAAACAGCTTCAAGGTAAAGAGTTCAGCCTTGCAGGCTTCAAATAACTTGAGGTCAATGCTGTTACACACCACACTTTACACTACATATGCATATATTTACATACTCACACTAGTGACAGTCATCAGCAAACTACAAAACCAGATAACATTATGTTCTATAGTGCATGACTGATGATACAATATATAAAATATGAAAAATACAGAATCTTGTACATTGTAGATCTGTACATGTACAACTACAAATACACTTGCCTTATGCAGATGTAAAATGATATGCCCTTCATGTAAATTTTAAGGCATGCAATCTAAAAATGGCTACTCTTAATTAAGTTGGGTTTATAATTGTTACAAACCTCATACCGTTGCTCAAGCTATTATAACGGTACAACCAAACACTGAAGGAGACACTGACAATGCTCTGAATTTTACACTTCAGTGACACTACTTGAGATAGCAAAGATTTTAAGAATGGGCAAGTTGTGCAAAAAGCCAAATTCACAACAAATAAGAACGAGCTTTCCTGTTCAACCCACAGCTTCCTTCAGAATTAAATATTTATTAAAAAATAGGTAACTTTCTCCAGTAGCTCAAGTAAATCTCTAGCTCATCTTGGTCTGGCCACAAATAAGGATTTGAGCAGAGAGCCACTTAGCTGGTTGTTGGAAATGTTGTACAGCATTCTGCTTTATCACATCAACAGCAACCAATTTAGCCATTCTTCTAAGTAGTTTTACAATCAAAAAAAGGGCTAGCTTCACACAACCTTCAGTTCATGTTCTGTTCAGAATATCTGACTACTGTCCCAGACCTGAGCAGACAAGGCCTGTAACTGCTTATCTGCCTTCACATGAACTCACTTTTATGGCAGTACAGAGCAGTATTTGATTTATTCCATTCAGAAACTTTCTGGTTTACATCACAGGGACCCATAATCCTGCCTCTGACACTTGCAACTTGGTCAGTAATTTAGACATCTATGTATACTGCACGACTAGGTGCTGCAGCAACAGTACTACGAGGATTTTACATCATGCAATATGTACACATATATGTTTTTCCTTAACTTTCCTAGTAACTTCTGTAGAGTGAATTCTTCAGTCTTTTTAGTAACCCATATTACCAGAAAAAAAAAAATAAATTAATGGCTCTTCGTCATTTTCAGTGAAGAAGAGCAGCTGTATAAATACATTTACTTTCCACCATTTTTCCACAGAACAAAGCTTGTGGAACAAAGAGGTATACCAAAAACAGGAGAACAAGGTCTCAAGTGCCAAACATCTCTGTTCAACATGAGAACACTTTGAAGTGCAGCATTTCTATAGCAGTGACATGATCCCCTTCAAATGCTTCTGCACTATGTCAATGGAAAAACTGTTTTATCTCTCCTTGGAGATTACACTGACCACTGAAGAGTCTGTGGAAGGTCGATTACAGAGCATTTATGAACTATATTTCATGGGAACTCTGCAGATGTAAGACCATCTTACTGGTTCCAAAAGCTGTTTGATGAAACAAGCACTTAAACATCCAAAAAATTTAAAGTAATTTGAACAAAAATATTTGCATGAAACTAATACACTGAACAGAAAAAAATTCCCTTGAATTGTTATATTGGATAAAATAGAAAGAATAGTTCTGGCTCAAGGGTACAAAGCATGATGCTCACTACCTCTGCTCTCAAATATTAAATCAATGTATTACAGAACAAATTATGCCTCCCAAAGGATACAAAAGTACCCTATCTAATTCCATAAATAACACTTTCTCATAAGAAGCACCACATATACTTTACACTTTCCATATCATATAATAGTATACACATTTACATTTTTTCACACAGTGAATTAGAGACAGAACTACAAGTGAAGAAATTATTTTTTATTTGAAGAATATCAAACTTCCACAGTCCATTGGAAGTATATTCAACCTCTGAAGTTCATATAAGCTTATATGAACAAGAAGAAATATATTAATGAATTTGGATGAAAATTTTGAATAATATCATTCACAATTTTATGCTTCATTAAAAACCTTAAAGGAGAAACTTAAAGTTTTAGGTACTCATGTTTAATGGTATGTTGTTTATACAATACTGAATAAGTCTCCAAGAGGTAATTTGTTACAGATTCTAAGCAGAAAATACTGTTGGGCTGTGCCAATGGTGCATATTTAAAAGGATTAAATTCCAGGAAGCTAGTAAAAAGGCACTGTAGAAGACACTGATAGCGTGCAGTATCAAACTTCACCTTACAGAAACAATTACAGAACTGACGGATTAGAGCATTGGTTTCAGATGCAGGATCTCCAACCCAGGACATACTTTTTTTAGAGGAAGCAGAAATAGATCAGACTGTCAGTTCTTGATACTAAGGCTTCTCTGAATTCTTCGGTTTCAAAAGACATTATACTGAACTGCAGCTTTGGAAATTGACAGGGGAGTTCACAGAGTGAAAAAAGGCTTTAAAACTTGCTCAAGGAAGAAGAAACACACAAAGTGCTACTAAAACATGCCTCACTTCGGCCAATCTCGATGGAATAGAATACACCTGGACAATGTGATACCCCCTTCCCAACACGATCATACAGAGAACAAATCTAGCAACATTTAGAGGCTACCAGAACCTGCAGCTTCTTGAGGAAAAATGAACGTCCCTGATGATGACTTCCATTCTTAAAGCTGAACTTAAAAAACCTGTCCCACCATTGTATTCTGAACAATAAAATTGCACTTCAAGAACTTGTTACCAAGATTAAAACTTTCCACTACTTGTAGTAAGTTAATAAAGCCTAATTTTTGCGCTGGATGTAACACAGTTTTGGAGATAAATCACAATTATCCGTTTCTGTGCAACTGCAACCACAAAAACAAAGATTTGAGGGGATCCCTTGTCAGTGACTCACTCATAAGAATTACCAGGGATGTTTTTAAATCAGATGTGAACAAAAGTTTCATGCCTTCATTACAGATAGACCAGTACCATTAAAGATGTAACTGCTTGTAAACTGTAGTTTACTACACCTTTCACTACTCCTGTCAACAAAGGGGAAGGAGAACAGAAGAATTTAAGATGAAGTGTGTGTACTAACTGAAAGATATATTGCATTTTCTGGACACAGACGAACAGCGTTACACCATAAGCTACCCAATGTAGCTATACACGGTCCAGAAGAGAGACGAAGTTCCCTGTTTAAAGAGTCCTGTATCTATGACTGAGACACAGTAGGCTGCAGAAAAGTAATGGATCTCTTTTAAACCTGATTCCCTCAAGAGAATGCAAGAGAGAAAGGTATGGAGAGTCAGGAGGCTGAGAAGATGGTGAGCACAGGACTAGAGAGCAAAATCTAGGAGGTGTAGACAGCATCCTCTTTACTCAGGTTGGCTTCCTTGACTCCAAGTCAAGAGTAAAACAAGAATTCACCTCCTCAGTACCTAATTTCAAGCACTGCCTAGGGACATCAAAGAACACTAACGTTTTCCAAATACACAGACTACTGATGTATAGTGAGTTGTCACTGTTAACATTGCAGCAAAGTCATTAGAATAATACAAAACTCTCTTCCAAATTACAGAGAATAGCACATGAGAAAGTACTTCCCCATAATCCAGTCCAACCCTGTCCCAAAGGCTCTAACATCACAGGAAAAAACTCTAGCCATTCTTTAGCAAGACACATTGAAAAGTGAAAAAAATAAATAAATAGTGCAGAAAAACTGAATGTAACCAGCTTTTATATACTACATTCTATACAAAAGAGAATGTAATAGAATTAATTCTGGTTAGTCTCCAGTCCTATCAGTTTCCATTTTTTCTCTCCTAACACAGAAATTATAAAGTGGCTTATATCTAGTAAATGAAAAATAAAAAATAAAAATCAGTGGTGCAAAGTTATTATTCATATAAATCAATTATGTCAAATAATGCAACCTATTACTAACACGGTTTATGCTTTTGAAAAATGATACTATTTTTCACTTTTGTAGTAAGTGCTGCAGTCATTCACACAACTCTTAGTAATAAAATTTGCTACGAACATTACTAATGCTTGTTAAAAGTCAAAGCAATCCAGCAATGAGTAAAATCACTAATTACAATAAAAAGCAAAATATTTCAAGCACAGAAATGCCTAACAAAAATTAACCTCTTTATTTCTATACAAGTTTTTGTAAGAGTAAAGCAAGGGCAATTTGTCTTAGGATAGATGACACTGACACACCGTTCAGAGAAATGCTATAGGCATAGCTGTAGCATAATTGTTCATACATTAGCAGCAGTAGGCAAGATTGCAACTGCAAAATAAAGTGTAAGGGAAAGGAAATAAAAAACTTTTGAAACAGGTCAAACAGTCATTATTACTCTTAATACATAAAGAAAATTTTCTATTTACCCAAGTGGGAATCAGAAAAGATGTACTTAATTGCAGGGACAGACGAAATGGCTTGACGTATTCTGAGGAAACACAGACACATTTAGTACAGGTCTTTACTGTGGGGGTTTGCTGCCAGACAAATATTCAGAGACCTTCTATTCCTTCATCTGGGACAGTTAACTCATATGTCTACAAAAGCTGCAAGCCCACATGAGAGCTAAAATAAGAAAACCTATTTTGCAAATCAACTCACATCTACATTTCGATTCTATAAACTCTATTTCTAATATAGCATCATATAAATTTCTGTCTTAATGCCTGACAAAAAATTTCATCATTTCATTCTTTTCTAATATTCTCAGGAGCGTCACATCTCGTGGTTCTGAGGACGTTGACTGACTCAGGTTCTTGATTCCTAGGCCAGGATTAAGGTGACTTACACTAAGGATCCTAATAGCAATTTTATTTATCACCTGACAACAAGGTATTTGCAATTGCCCACTCAGCGCAATCAACACACTTCACAACAATGAGTTATTAATAAGCAAAAGAAACCGGCCTTGCCATAGATAGCTTCCTGTTAAAGCTAGAAAAGGAGAGAAGAAAAGGGACATTAAAGGGAAAGATCACCAGCCTTGGATCCAGACACCACCACGGCACTCATAGCCATCTCCAAGTGGTGGGAGAAAAAAGCGCGACACTGCCCGGGGTGAGCTCCTTTTGTACAGTCAGGTTCCCACCACAGACCGGGAACGGGTCTGGGGGATGGTGGGGTTTTCTGAGGGGGTTGTGTTACCCCTCCCTCTCCCAGCTTCTTGAAACCACAGCTCCCAGCTCTACCCACCCCACAGCTCCACGGGTGCAGGGCTGGGGCAGGGGCTCAGCAAAGCCCTGAGTCCACCCCACCCACAAACACAGACAGGTGCCAGGCAGGCGGCTCAGACTGCTTGAGACATTTTTAGTCCCTGACAAGGAGCCACACTGCAGTGCTTCTTACACGGATAAAAGCACTAAGTAAAGGATGCAAAAGCTACCATTGCCTTCACCTCAACTACAAAACTGACCGCAGTAAGTTCTACTACTTATGCTTGAAGTGCCAAATCTTGAAAAAAGCTGTATTCCAGAGATTAAAACTTGTTTTAAACAGTCAAGCAGTTCTCTGAAAAAGTTGTCAATTACTTATTTTTGTATCACAAGATGGAATGACATGTTGAACTAAAATTACATCACACGCTGTGACAAGGGATAGAGGAGGATCACACTTGTGATCAGCTATGCTTTACTATAATCCAAGCACAAGAGTGATCTGTTAGTCCTATTAAAACAAAAAATCCTACATCTCTACACAAGACTCCAGAGGTCTTCAATCTCCACTAAATATATATTCCTTCAGCTGAAAGAGAAATTAATTTAGTCTTATTCAAAAAAATAATACCAACCTAAGACATCTAGAGAATAATTTAAGGTTTGAATCATTATTTTCTTGAGATGAATGAAAAAAACACTTTTCATCTGCCACTACTGCACCCTAATTAATCTGCCAAAGTCTTCTGCGGGACTTAAAATTTGTGTGTTCTAATACACAACTCTCTAGTAAAATTAAAAAGGACTAAAAAAATTAAAAAGGACTAAAATTAAAGGTGATAAAAAATTCCACATTTCTAAATCTCCTTCCATTTTAAATCTAATAAAATGGAATTAATAGTGTAAGTGTTGCAGCAGTGTGATACAAAATCATACTGCAGATATTTCTGTTTCGCCATCAAGGCAAATGGCATGTAGAAAAAGACAAAATATTTTATTTTTCCAATTCAAAGTGTGTCCTCTAGTAAAAAATGTCTCCAGTTTTCAAGACTAAAATAATTTGGGCGCAGGCAAATTTTCTCTATCCTTTATGCAACGATGTCAACGCACTTTTCAAAATAAGCCTGCTTTGGATCTGTATGTTTTGGCCAGACTTCATGGTCTCCTCCTGGCAGAAACCTTGCACCATTTAGGGGTACCCAATGTCATTGAGGGAATGAGACCATAACAACAAATTCATCCTATGGCTTTAAGGGGAAAAAAAAATCAGATGGCAGTTCAAAATTCAATTAGTAAAAAAAATTTTCTCATTTAATAAAAATACTCTTAGTATTTCAGGGCAAAATAAGAAATCACAATCAAAAAGTAGTCATCAACACGCAAAAAACCTCCTTTCATTTGATTCTTCTTTACCCTATATTAGTGTTTATACACTTACAGTTTAGAAACATCTAAAATTTGAATCTTTTCATTCACTGTCACTCAATAACTGCCTTCAAGCATCATACACCAATTTTAATGTTCTATCTTTCAGTTTCTTTTTCCAGTTATTCCTGCGCTTCTGGTACACACATACCACTTTTTAATGCCACACAAGCAATCACTAGTCACACTGGTTACAAAACATAGCTGTAAGACTGCCACTTAAATGTCATTGCTTTAGAGCCTGCTTAATGAAAAGACTGGTTGATGAACTCAGGTGTTAAGAACTTCACAAAGTACATCACGGAAGAGGTTCAGTTGTAAAATATATGTGTTCTCAACAAAACAAAGGACTAACCGTGGAAGCACTAATAGGAATAGCTGTAAATGTAGAAAACTCAAACCGTACTTCACAATCTTCAAGAAAGTTTCAGACTTGAGAAATTTTCAAAATAAAAATAATTACAACCTAGATAGCAGACAACAGACTAAAATACACTGCTAGAAGAGCAACAAAGCAACATTTTGGAAGAATATCAAGTATGTTACAAATAAATGGGACTTCTCCAAAACTTGATGAGCAACATCAAGGGCCAAGTTTAAAAGCTCATGTCATGCCTCTGTCCCTATGCACCTCATCTACCCATCTTTTAAATACCTCCCGGGATGGTGACTCAACCACTTCACTGGGCAGCCTGTGCCAGTGCTTTACAATCCCTTCTGTAAAAAGATTTTCTTAATATACAATCTAAACCACATCTGGTGCAACTTAAGGCCATTTACTCTTCACCTCTCAGTTGTTATTTGGGAGAAGAGACTGACACTCACCTCACTACAACCTCCTTTCTCGTAGTTGTAGTGAGTGATGAGGTCTCCTCTCAGCCTCCTTTTCTTCAGGCTGAACAATCCCTGTTTTCTCAGTTGCTCCTCACAAGATTTGTTCTCCAGACCCTTCTCCAGCTTTGTTGCCTTCTCTGGACATGCTCAAGCACCTCCATGTCTTTCTTGTGGCAAAGGACCCAAAAGCGAACACAGGGCTCAAGATGTGGATTCACCAATGCCAAATACAGGAGGCAATCACTTCCCTGGTCCTGCTGGACACGCCATTCCTGATCCAAGCCAGGATGCCATCGGCCTTCTTGGCCACCTTC
>NW_009719138.1:0-327 GCF_000703405.1 Apaloderma vittatum | reverse complement strand
ACCAACCATTCCAGCCTGTCCAGATCCCTCTGTAGGGCCTTCCTACCCTCAAGCAGATCAACACTCCTGCCCCGCCTAGTGTCATCTGCAAACTTACTGAGGGTGCACTTGATCCCTTCTTCTAGAACACTGATAAAGTTATTAAACAGAACTGAATCAAGTACTGAGCACCAGGGAACACCATCTGTGACTGGTCACCAAGTGGTTTTAACCCCTTTCACCACCACTCTTTGGGCCTGGCCACCCTGTTAAGTTCCGTGCACAATTAATGAAAAGGATGTAGAGCTTTAGATAAAATAAAATTTAAAATAAAATAAAATAAAATAA
>NW_009719137.1:0-11626 GCF_000703405.1 Apaloderma vittatum | reverse complement strand
TCGTCCTGCCGTGCTGCGAGGCTGGCTGCCATCGCCGGGTGCTCAGGAAAGATGGCACTGTTGTTTTGGCAAAGGGTCTCCCCACCTGCAGGCTAAGGGCATAGGCTTGGTCTCCCTTAGACACCTGCTGCGTTCACAGGGGGTGGTCCTCACCAGCACCGGCAAAAGTGTATTATCCACTGGTAGTTTATTCAGTTAACCGCTCAGTTGGACCGTGGGCAGAGACACGTGAGCTAGTTTTGCTGTGAATCATCTCCAGCCTGGCAGGAATTGGGAACAAAAACCCTTTGAACTTGCATAACCCCCGGGGAGTTGTGTGCTCTTCAAGGCATGAGAAGAAAGGCGGTGAGGCTGAAACTGACCCAGCGCTGATGAACCTTCATTGCTAACTCCACACAGCAGCATGAGTGTATGTCTTGTTCCTGTCCTCCTTCTTTAGTTTCCCTGCTTTCAAGGCTTCTGCTTGCTCCTTAATGTCCTAAGTATCCCAGCTTGCCAATATTCTGGCTGACAAAAAGGTGATTGTATGTAACGGTAGTGGCTTGAGGTTGTTGGTGAACAGTTGAATGTAGCTGCTGTCTGAGCCATGGTGTGTTTTCAGCAATGGGTTTGTAATCAGTGAGGAAGCTGAGTCCGTAGCAGTGGGAGGAAGCAAGCCAGCACCACCTCGCAGTGGTTTCAGCAGTAATTGGAGGCATCAGCCTCACAGACCACACGTGGACCCCACCTCTGCACAGCCCCTCACTGATGGAGTACAGGGCACTTGGGAAAGTGGTGTCATCTCTGTAAGCTGTACCCGGAGCCCAGCCCCCCTGCCCAGGTCCTGCAGAAATGAAATGTGTACCTGGGGGTCTTGGCTATATGAAAATTTCGGGATGCTGCTCAAAGGTGAGGCTAACTGTCACACTACAATAGGTGCACCAATGAGTTTGGTGGTTAGCAAAAACTTTTCCTTCTGTTTGTTTTAGTGCTTTTATGCTAGCAAATTTTAAAGGATAGCTATCATAATCTATGTGGCTACGTTGAATATCTGATTTTTGGACACCATATCACAGTGCAATTTCTTCCTTTTCTGGAAGGAAAGGTCTCAGGTTTTAATGGGCCTGTCCTTAGATACTGTAAGTATCAGCAGCTCTATAGAATCTTGAGGTGTATGCACATTCATGAGCACTAAAAGCAGTAGCAGTTTCTATCAAGAAATGACCGGCAGCTACGATGTGTATGATTCTGTGATCTGCTGGGACCACAACAACAGTTTCGTGTTGGTGTTTATGCCGCAGCCATAGCTAAATGGACACACCGCTGGCTTCTCCTGTGCCAAGATAAGCAGTCCTGCCATGTCCTTGGGGCTGCTGTAATGAGATATGGTAGTACCCCAGAGTAAACCTAATGAGTGTGTTAAAACTTGTAGCAAAGTAAAAGGTATTAAAGATTAATTCGATTGATTCAAGTTTTCAGGTAGAGAATTTCAGAATATTTTATTATTGCAAACGGTGGATATTTGTGTTGTCCTTGCTGTGCATTTTCTCTTAAACGTGTACATGCAGATTGTAAAGGAAAACTCAATATTTTTGGTTTTGTAACTTTCCTAGGAAATATGTTGTACCTGTCATCTGGAATTTTCTTCCACGACCTGAAAGAGCTTTCAGTGCCATTAACTATGAAGTATAATATTTGTGTCCTCAAGTAACGGAGGTCACCACTGACAGCCTTCAGAATAACAACACACAGGCACGTCTCCAGAGTCTTGCAGTAAATGTTATGGAGTGTTTGGAGGCCCAGATGTGTAGGCCACGTTTTAACAGCAGGGAGAGAGAATTTAGTAGACTGTAAGTAATTTCATGTCTGCCCTTCTGCCCTATTACCTGTGCAGACGGTCTAAGGAAGGGTGATTTTTACTGGAGGAAAATCAATATGCGAAGAGGGAGGATGTTGGGTTTTGAATCAGAAAGGTGTTTTTAAAGAACGTACTGGTTTTTTCCTGCTTGGTTGACAAAAAGTAGATCCTCTGATGGTTTATAATGTGTTGGATTACAGTCTCAACTAAGATGATTCAAGGGCTAGTTTCTATATAGGATTTCATTTGTGATTTAAATAATGGCTTTATGTTGTGTCTCTCTTTTTGGTACAGAAAGCAAAAGAACTTATGAACTTGTGAAAGCTGTGAAAACACATCTGATTCCAAATGAGGATAATGTGAACTTTCAAGTTTTTTTGTGAAATTTAGTTGAAGCTCGGTGGTCACATGGGAATCCAGTGGGAGAGGGCATCTCAAGAGATTTCGACATCTCCTTTTTTGAAGGTTTTCATGACAGGTTTAACTGAACAGCGCTGACCTTGTTGTGAGTAGGCTTGCTTCAAGTGGGACGTTTGCTTGGATAAGCTCCAGAGATTCTAGCTAACCAACATTACTGTGACTTTCAGGTCCCCTTTTTGCAAACAGGAAAATGCAGAAAGGAACTGTGTCAGATGACAGCCGCTGTTATTTAAAAACAGATTGTGACTCCAGATTAAACACAAAAATAAGCAAAGAAGAATCCTTGAATATGTGGGCAAAGGGTCACTCATTGTTTCTGATGCTGTTCCACTAATGCCAGTGTTGTCCGTTTTGAGATCGTGCTAACTGCTACCCAAATTACAGTCTTATTTGTAGGAAGCACTGTGTTCTGTCTGAAGGGGTAGTTTGTAGCTGAGATAAGAAATGTGGGAAAACCTAATATTGTCAGTTCTGTCCAGCAGAACTGTCAGACTTCTGTATAGAAGTTGACTGAACTGCAACTTTATAATATCTGGTTTTCCCTTGGCCGCACAAAGAAAGCGGATGACTTATTTTTCCTTCTCTCCATGTAACTGCTGACTCTTCTGAGCAATGATAAACTTTAGGAGTTAATTTCCTGCATAATGAGTACATGCCTATCTCTGTAATCTTCTTGAAAAAGTACAAAGAAGGTCAGGGCTGCAAGGAGCTGTGGTGTTCCCGTTCCCTGGGGGGCGGAGTGGTTCCCATCCTGCGCCGCGACAGACACTTGCTTTGGCCTGGCAGCTGCGTGACCCCAAGTCACGGCCAAACAGGCACCGCACGGGTGCAGATCAGTTTTGTAGAGCGGACGCACACATTTCTGGTTGGTCCTGTTCATGTCTCATTCTACGAGGAGTTAAATTTTGCTGTTATTTCAATGACCATCTTATTTCAGTGGCCTTAGTTCTGTCAGAACTGTGCTTCAGTAGAGATGTCGGTATTTTAAGAGCTCTGGATGGTGCTCAATCTGCCGAATAGGATGGGAGCTGTGAAAAGGACAGAGACCACATTCTGAATTGTAGTAAAATATGGAAATGCATGCACTTCTGGGAGAAATCTAGAGGCATAAGAGTGTGATTTTGGATTGTCAGACTTTGGGTCTGAAGTATTTCCGTTTGATTTCAGCATTCTATATATAAAATATTTTGGAAGGATAACTAAAGCATTCTGTTCCAAAAATGTCAAAATATAACCATTAGATACCATCAGAACATATTTCTCTGGAAAAAAAAGTAACCAAATGGAAACAAATATGCCAAGTATTTTGATTTTTTTGTAGTAACGTTTCCCAGCTGAAAATTTTGGATTTAAAGGTGCAATGATGATTGTCATTTTCCAAATACATTCACTTTACCCTTGTGAAATTATGCTCTTCCTAAACAATAAAGGGTATCTAAGCATTGTTTTTGATGGAATTTTCTTGACTTCCGGTGTTTTGCCAGAGGAGGGTTTTGAACTTGCAGCGTGAGTTTGGAGCGCGTACATGGCATACACATTTCTGGAAATACTGAAATTTTGTAGCTGGAAGACAAACGAGTGGGGGCTTCCTCAAAAGGCTGATTAACACACTTTGTTATTTTAGTAAAGGCTCCCAAATTGAGTAAATCTGATGTAGTTGTTATCCGAGACGTTATTTGTGTTCTTTGTATGGCACAGTAGAACAGGGACATTTTTCTTTTTACGTAAGATTTAATTACAAGTAGGATTTGTTTGGAAACTAATGAGAGCAACAGAAAAATTACTGCCTCTGGCAGTGATTCATGCCAATAGACATATGCATATGATTTCTGGTAAATGAAAACCGCTTTGTAATGCAGTAATAGTTTTTAAGTATTGAAATTTTGTCCTAGCTCATCTCCTTCTTTCCTTACTCTTGAATGTGACTTTAACATTTAGTTTGTCACTGTATCCATTTGTACACTGCCCGTGATGAAAATGTACTGACCTTGTAACATCACGACTTATTCAAGGCACAGTAGACACAGGGTATTATTCAAGTATTCTTTAGAACAGCATTCCAGATTTTAAAAAAAAAAAAGTAGTTTTTGGAGAAAAAAAGAAACTGTAGTTGATCAGGCAACATTTAGAACCACTTGCTGCATCAACAGATAGCAAGGATCTTTGATAAATCTCTCCCCACAGTTTTTTGGGTTTTGCTCTCCTAGACTATCTGCGGTTGTCTGCTTTTCCAAGAAAAATGAGCATGAGAAGAAAACTTTCTTGATTGTTTTCTTGTTTGTGTGAATACTTGGGCCAACTGTTCCATGACTGGTTTACGCAGAACTCGGTACAGAGGATGCCCTCACTGAGAAATATTTTTTAGGATTCTTCTTGATATTTTTTCTCAAGAATGAAGATGCCACAAATCATTCAGACAATATTCTAGGTAGGTTACCATTATGGAAAATGACCTTTTCCCCTTACATCAAATCAAAATGTCTTGTGGGATTCTGAGTATGACGGAAGTCACATTCTCCACAAACTTCATTGCCAGGTCTTGACAGTCCTTCTGAACGTGCTTGTCTTGACATAGCCTGGTCTGGAACCATTAAAGACCCATTTCTAAATCATTAGCTTATATAAAAGTAAGATTGTCTTGTTTCAGCTGCCAGAGAAAGTATGTGGGCTTTTTTTAAAAAATATAGCTTTCACTGAATGTATAGTTAGTTCCATTCTGTTGGCAGTAATTACTAATCCATTGTGGCATTGAGACTTAGATAATTGAACTTAGTTCTGTGACTTTAAGTGCCTGTGAGAATAATTTATTGTATCTTGTGAGGTTGGTCCTTCCCGAGGCGTCTCCATCTTTCTCTTGCACAGCATGCCCTTTCTGCTAACTAGTATTTGCTTGCAGGATGCTTTTACCTGGCAATATTTATTTACTGGCATTGTTTGTTTCTCCAACAAACATACAGGCGACCCGGATGTTCAGTGGCAGTCACAGGCAGATGTAAACATCTGTTCATCATCTGCAGGAACAGGAGAAATATGGACACAGGTTTTCTCAGAGCCTTAGTGTTGGAGAAAATGAGTTTATCTCGTGGATAGCCGCTGTTGACGGTTACGCGTTCAGTGAATGTTAAACACTTTTCTGCAGCCCGTGTTAGAATAGCAGTGAAAGTTAAATGTAGCAGGGAGGGGGGGTTTCAGAAGCCATCATTTATTTTTTATATCATTTGTTTTGTTGAATACAGTTAAGAAAAGGGAAACCCAGTGGAAGAGGCTAGGTGCAAGCCATCACATTTCATCAAGTTTTAGATCGAATCACTAATGGAATTCTTTGTGAAATAATCATTCATTCATTCATCAAAATTTGCCTCCCCTCGTAATCAATGTTTTTATTTATTTAAATAACATCAGTCTGCTTCCTTCTCAAGAAAACATTTTAAAATCGACACAACCCAAAGGAAGTTCTTAAATGTTGTACAAGCTGCAGTATGTTCTAGAAGTTTATAGTTTGAATTGTGTTCTGGATGTCAAATAAAAGCATGTTGTGTTGCCTTGAAACTAACCTGCTACTAAGTTGTAGAAAACATCTTTGACTCATCTAAGATAACACGGCATTTTTGTAGTCCAATAAATCAGCAAATAGGTTTTCAAATAAATGGTCTTCATACATAAACTAGTTTTGAAGGGAGGGTCATTTGCTGATTAATTTAAGTAGTTTTGTCACTGTCCAAAGTAAATTAGATGTCTCATTCATTATGCTTTTTCCCCGACCTGACTAATTCACAATATGAGCAAAACATTTGAATGTTTGTTTCAGGAAATGCATTTTGTGTAGACTTCTCAATAGGTTTCTTGATTTTCAGAGCTACTGAGCACATCTTTTACTAGATTTGTTAATTTATTATTTTCAGTTTGACATTTCTGCGAAAAAATCGTTGCCTACCATTTGTGGATTTTGAATGTGAAGATGAATATTTATCAAACTGGTGGTGGCACCTTCACAATCACCTCCGAAAGCAATGGGAGCACAGGGTGAGCTCATGCTGGTGGCTGCAGTAACGCAGCGATGGGCAAAGCAGCGTTCTGTCCTTCTGCAGCACTCCTTGGCCTGTGAGCTGGTGGTGGCACTTACCAACCTGTGTGGATTTTGAGGCTTAATTGTGGGGTTTTATTTCCCAACAGTTTGTTGGAATCCTTGAAGGAGAAATTCTCTCTGATGGCGAGTTATTGCTGCCATTAACCAGAGACCTGGCACTTCCGCAGCTTCTGTGGGTAATTTGGTCCGAGATTGGAAACCTTTCCCGCTACCTTGGGGAATGGAGGGTCATGTCGAGTGTCAAGGGAGAGTAATTTGCCAGAGTCATAAAATGTTGTACTGAAAACATCGTTATGATAAATAGACCACTCTTCATACCTCTTTTCCTCTCTTAATGTCTCATGTGGTAACCTTGACCAGTACTCAGCTGAGTTATTGAGTTTTAAGGCAGATGTTAATTCCACATTTAAAGTAAGTGTTATCTGAGAAGAACTTCTTGTAGCCATATGCTTATGGAAGGGAAAGGAGTTGGTGTTTGTTGTGGAGTTTTGCTTGTTGGGTTTTTTTTTGTTGTTTGGTTTTTTACTCACAGATAAAGGACAAAAAGTGCTACCATCAGTCATGTCAGTGAATATTTTCTTGACTTTTAATTAGCTATGAAGTACTATCTGGGGGCGTTTGTACTGCGGTTTTGGCTTGAAATGCAAAACCTTTTGTGATATGTAAATACTGAACTTATTCAGTAGAATATATTTATATAGCTATGTATTACAGAAGTAGTATAAGGTGATTTTTGTTTCCCTTAATAGTGTAAGCCTCTAAGAGAGAGTCATAAGAGGTTGGCTGAAAACTCTTTAAAAATTGCTGACTTTTCCCTTTGCTTTATCTTCACCTTTAAATTTTAACATCTGAACTTAACATGCTTAGGCTTGACTAGATTAAAAGGCAATACTTTGTCAATATTTCTTATCTTCTAGTAAGAAAGTTAACCTCTCTCTTTGTCTTCCAGATTACTTCTGGTTTCCTTTTCTGTTGCTGTGTTTAGATTAAAATGCTTCACTGCACAGAAGTTCTGTTGGCAGATTTACTGAATGACTTCCATTCGCTGAACTAGCATAGCTTAAATCTTAAATTTCATCTCATCTTTCTGTCTGATATTAAATTATATATTTTCTGGTCAGATCTAAGTATTGCATTGTATGCTGGGATCTACAATTTGGAGAGTAAGAGTGTATGCGCCACAGTTTTAGAGATGGAAGCCATATGTAGCCTGAAAGAAACATTTTCGCTGATGGATCCTCTTAGCTTCGTAACTAGCAGCTAGACCACCCATCCTACCTGGTTTTTTTAGAGTAACTGTAGGAAAAATAATAGGAAAATGAGTTTAATCTTTTTTTTTTCCTGTTGTGTGAAGTAGTTTTCAAGAATGTTGTATTGCTTCACTTAAAATTTATTATTATTCTGATTCATATTTTCTTCTGGACTCCGGAAAGATATGTGGGATGTGTATGTCCTAAGAAGGTGAATTTAATTTTACTGAAGGTAGCGAAGGTCTCGGTCGGCTATGTCTTCGCTGATCATCGTGACGATCCGAAGATAAGAGATTTGGGCTTATTGCTCCATAACTACCCTGCAGAGGGTCTGGCTTTTTTCAATGCTTGTTTGTGTTGACAGCGCCTGGGAGGAGGAACAAGGAGCAAGAGCTGTGCAGCACAGAAAGCCCCAATAACCCCCTGCAGCGCTGCAGACTTGGGGAAGAGTGGCTGAAGAGCGGCCCAGCAGAGAGGGACCTGGGAGTACTGGTTGACAACCGGTTGAACTGGAGCCAGCAGTGTGCCCAGGTGGCCTGGAAGGCCAAAGGCATCCTGGCTTGTATCTGGAGCAGTGTGGTCAGCAGGAGCAGGGAGGTGATTCTGCCCCTGTGCTCAGCCCTAGTGAGGCCTCACCTCGAGCCCTGTGTGCAGGTCTGGGTCCCTCACTGCAAGAAAGAGATTGAGGGGCTGGAGCGGGTCCAGAGGAGAGCAACGAGGCTGGGGAAGGGACTGGAGGGAAAGTCCTGTGAGGAGAGGCTGAGGGAGCTGGGGGTGTTCAGCCTGGAAAGGAGGAGACTCAGGGGGGACCTTATCACTCTCTACAGCTCCCTGAAGGGAGGGTGTAGCCAGGTGGGGGTCGGGCTCTTCTCCAGAGCAACCAGTGACAGGACGAGAGGGCACGGCCTGAAACCGCGTCAGGGCCTGTTTAGGTTGGATCTCAGGAAGCCCTTCCTCAGGGAGAGGGTGGTCAGGCACTGGGATGCCCTGCCCAGGGAAGTGGTGGAGTCACCGTCCCTGGGGGGGTTTAAGGAGAGGCTGGGTGTGGCACTTAGTGCCCTGGTCTGGCCAATGTGGTGGTGTTGGGACATAGGCTGGACTTGATAATCTCAGAGGTCTTTTCCAGCCTCAGCAGTTCTGTGATTCTGTGGGTAGTTGTGTCACGTTATGCCTGGTACCTGGAGGTGCTGTGTCATTTCTGCAGGTGAAGATCAGCTGTGTCTGCCTCAAAACCTGCAGTCTGCCCCGACAGGGCTGTGAGTGAAGCAGTCACTCAGCTTTGCTGAGCAGAGTATTCTTTTCCCTTCCAGCCTTGCCTCTCTTCACCCGTGATTCCTTCTGCTCTTTTATTGTGTGAGAAGCTGTGTCTGATTTCCCATGGGGACAAAGTGACACCCCGAGTTTGTACCCATTGGGTTTCTGGGTTACTGTTCCACTCTTGGCTGAGGCTGGGGTTTTCAGTCCCCATTTCTTTTGTGCTAGTGTATCTAGTATCACCTGTAAAGCTTGTCAAGACTTGCATATCATGTAACTAATTCAATAGAGAAAATACAGAGAGAAAGATGTAGTTTAAGTGACTTTCTGTGCCTTAGGTAGCATTCATAGTGTGCTAAATAACCTACATTTATTTTTTTCTGAGCCTCTGGTAAGGTAATCACAGTGGTCTATATCTGAGCTTCCTGAAACATTTCACATGTTGTCCAAAGGCTTTATATTTAAAGTCCTAGATGTCTAAAAATGATATTCAGTACTCTGATGTGCACATAAAGTAGGACGGTGATTTTGTGTTATGCATTGCAAATTGATTTTTTTTAGGCTCTAGATTTGACTAATAAGCTTTGCATATATTAGAGTTTTCAGTGCTGCTAAGTATTACATTGCAATTTCAAATATCCATCATTGTTGTCAAAATTGATGTTGCAAATTTACTAAACTAAACATACAGTGCTTTGCTATAAATGAGGGAAGGTCATTGAGCCATATGGTGATGGGAAATCCAGTGGGGGATGTTTGTCACTACTGACTGAGTTATAAGAAGCAAAGATTTTTGGATAAGCTGTAAAGCTGATACAAATAAATGAGAGCATAAAGTTTGCATAATAACCCCGGTATTCCAAATCCTGTAACTTGTAGTGTGTTGTTTATAATAAGGCAGAACAGGTAGTCTATTACTTCATATAGATTTTTTTAATAAATTATATTTATGTTTTATTGTTGTCTTTGTTATTAAATGACTGGATACTATCTAATTTCAATGTAATTTCTTTACTAGATTCATCTTGGACCTCTGATGCTTAAACTCTTTCTCAAAAAGCAGAAACCTTCTCAAGCAAAAATTAAGAGTCAAAATTAATCATCTTTTTACCAGAATCTGAGGATTGTTTTTGGAAAGTGAAACTTTATTAGGAATCTTGGAATTATTAGCCTATTAAAAAGTTTCACCTCAGATAACTTTAAGACTTTTAGTCTTTCATAAGTCAAAATATCTCAGTAATTATTTTAAAACTATGCTGTCAATGTATACTTGATCCCTTTTCTAAAGAATTGACATTTTTATAATTTCCATATTAAAAAAATAACATGTGTACTGTAAGCTGAACCTTTAGTTTCAGAAATGATGCTGTGCTTCAGAAATGCCTTATCTGGATCACCACCGAGACCGGCCACGCCGCAGTCCCAGAAGTTAGAACATCCCAAGGCTGTATGCCTTGTTGCTTAATTTAAAAAGACCTAAACACTATTACTTCATCCAAGACACTTTCCCACTGACGAGTGGGAAATACTTGCATCCAGCAAGGCTGCTTAGCACCCTGGGGATTTCTGCATGAACAGCTGCAGTCAGCAGGAGGCACACTGCGGTTGCCTCTTTTCAGGGCACCCATGGACAGGCTAAACTGCCTGTCCTCTTAGAAAGGAAGGTAACTCTTAGCCGTGCTGAAGGGAGACATTCTGGGCACAGCCCTGCACTAAAACTCAAACGTTTCCAGAAATATATAATGGAACTCATAACGGCAATTCAAATGGCCAGGGTTCTATTTTTAAGAACTGTTCAGAAACAGGAGCACAGCAAATGGGACGGTGTATATGTGCCTCGAAAGGAAGGAGAAGTCGGCCTTGTCGGGTTTGAGCTTGTGGTTTCCGGGCATTCCCCACCTGGCAGTGGGACCACTGAGCTAACCTGAGTGTCCTGGTGAGCGCCGGGACAGTGTCTTGGCAGTGAAAGCTCAGCAGAGAGCTCTTTGTCCTTTCAGGCCATCGGGACACGTTTCATCTGTGACAAATTCCGGTTTTAGCTCCTGCCGCGTCTGTGCCCAGTGCCTCGTTAACTGAAAAACTTGTTTGATTGGGTCCTTCACTGATAACCCTCTTTTTTAACCTCTTCTGCAGTGTAACACTGCAATTGCAACTCCAATTACGATTAAAAGAATGCTTTTATTTGTACATCTTACCTTTCTTTCTTTTAACCCTGACCTTCTGAAAATCACACTCTTCTGCAGAGATTCTGTACACTTAGAATTAAGCCAATAACTGTTTTTATTTTAAGAAACATAGCACAAAAATGTCTATCTCCAAGAACTGCAAAAATAATCACAGTTAACTATCAATAGCACTGATAGTATTCTGAGACCATGAAGAAGAAGATGTTTGGGAACTAAGGATAAATCATATCTGACCAACATGATTGTTTGGATTTGTGAACGAGGGAAAAGCAGTGGGATGTCATTTACCTCGACTTTAGGGAGGCTTTCAACACCGACTCAGGCAACGTTCTTGTGTCCAAATTGGGGTGTTACGGTCTGGATGGGCGGACAGCCATGTGCTTTTCAGGTTGATTGGATGCTGGGGCTCAGGGGGTGGTAGTTAATGGGTCTCCAGGGGTTGACCCTGGTACTCATCCTATTTCATATCTTTATCAATGACCCAGGGGAAGTAATGGGGCTTCCTCGTTAGATGGTGCTTTTTTGCAGATGGCACCAAATTAGTGAGCCGGTGTGCTCGAAAGCAGACCTCAGACACCTGAAGGAAAAAGTC
>NW_009719136.1:0-313 GCF_000703405.1 Apaloderma vittatum | reverse complement strand
CCAACAGCAAACCCTCTTAGAGTTCTTAGTAAGTGAATTTGGCCCATGCCTAACTGTGGCGAGACCAATACCCAATCAAGGGTTTTGGAACGCTGAAGAAAATCGGAATCACGACCCATCCCGTATAATTGAAATACAAAGATGGTTTCAAATCCCTCTGGAACTAGGTAAACTCCGGGTTACGTTGTTTGCTCCTTGGAGTGAGGGAGCAGTCCCTGACAGAGTGGGGGTTCTGGCTTATATCGATTGACCCGCTTGGGACAAGTCTTTGCCTTTTTTTTTTTGCGATTTAGAAAAAGACGTTCCTCCTAGC
>NW_009719135.1:0-491 GCF_000703405.1 Apaloderma vittatum | reverse complement strand
GTTTGTTTTGAATCAGCACAGCCTGAAAATAATTTTGTGGATGTGATTCACTTGGATGGAGGTTTCTGTGGACATGAAGAAGTGCTGCAAACTTGAGGTTTTGGTTGTATTTAGGAGCCACTTCCCCTGTTCACTCTAAGTTTGTTATTTTTTGCCATGAGAACTTGCACCCTTGCTTTCTGATATCGTACTGTTCCGTTCCCTGCCGTGTCTGGGCGTGTGGTTTGTATGTAAAGACTGGGTAACTGGTTAGCCTTGTCGCCTTCTAGAGTAAGTTACTCTCTGTTCATTCCAAACTGGGTCTAGATCTACTTAAAAGCCTGTGAAAACCCCGTGTCTTTAATGCCACTAAATCGAGTTTCAGTTTGCAATGAAACCTGATGGCACTTGAGTTTTGTCTTGATTTATATTTGATTTCATCATAACTTCAAGATTCTGGTTGCTACACCATTCATTTTCGAAAGAATCATCAAATAGCTCTGGCAAATAAT
>NW_009719134.1:0-789 GCF_000703405.1 Apaloderma vittatum | reverse complement strand
GTCCAGTTAAGGAGGAAGTGCACATAATAAATTTTATTTTTTTTTAAAGGGACTATTTAAAATCTTTTATTTTTACAAAGGAAGTTTTAGCAGCATCCTCCAAGTGACAATGTTCCAGTGTGTTTCCTCAGTAGATCTGGACCAGTAGGAGAAGCTGTCCCTTTGAGGTCCATCACTGTACGGACAACCCTGCTTCTCACCATCCCAACCACTTCTGACATTGTCCCTCTGGGAATTCCATCGCTGTCCTTACATCAGACTTCTCCCCTAATCTCTGCAGCTGGATGTCACAGCTCCATTGCACCATCTCCCACTTTTTGTCCTCAGAGAATTGGCTGCACACAGTCACAGCAGAGTGCTTCCTACTTGTAAGTAATGAAAAGAAAAGCACAATATACTTTAACAACAATTAAACACACTCTGCACAGGAACATACTCATTGCAAGCTGCTCCTAATGGGGTTTCCTTTCGGCAATATTCGGAAATTTTTTATGCAAGTAGATGGAACAAGCTGGACTGAAACATAGTTAAAGAGTTGGCTAAGGAGACCTTTAAATTGTTGAGACATGGGTAGGCTTTTAGTGCCTGGAGCTCAAAGCAGCAGCAGAGGTCAGATGTATCTGAATGAAAAAATTATAAAGAGAAAAGAGAAGTGAGAGTAATGGAAAGGGCCTCCACCCAGACAGTCAGCTGAAAAGATATTTTTGAGATGAATTTTGTATCCTGGAAAGGCGTGATTACATGAAAGATTAGAGGACTAAAGTATGTGGTGTAACAGGCAGAATTGTG
>NW_009719133.1:0-567 GCF_000703405.1 Apaloderma vittatum | reverse complement strand
GGACCCAGGTGGCCAGAAAAGGACCCTTGAGGTTGGGGGGACCCAATTCTTGAGGTGCCACCACCCTTGGACCTTCTCCTGGACGCCCAGAGCTCCAAGAACCTTCTGGTGCCACCTTGGAACCACAGCTCAGGGGCTTCAGGGAGGATCTTGGGGGCCAAGAGAGGACCCAGGGGTTCAGGAGGGGACCCAGGTGAGCAAGGGGGCACCCAGGAGGTCAGGGGGGACCCAGTTGTTGAGGTGCCACCACCCTCGGACCTTCTTGTGGGGACCCAGAGCTCCAAGAACCTGCTGGTGCCACCTTGGAGCCACAGCTCAAGGCGTTCAGGGAGGATCCTGGTGGCCAAGAGGGGACCCAGGGGTCCAGGAGGGGACCCAGGTGACCAGAAAAGGACCCTTGAGGTTGGGGGGGACCCAATTGTTGAGGTGCCACCACCCTCGGACCCTCTCTTGGGGACCCTGGTCTCCAGGAACCTCCTGGTGCCACCTTGGAGCCACAGCTCAAGGGGTTCAGGGACGATCCTGGTGGCCCAGAGGGGACCCAGGGGTCCAGGAGGGGACCCAGGG
>NW_009719132.1:0-918 GCF_000703405.1 Apaloderma vittatum | reverse complement strand
ATATAAAAAAAAAAAAAAATCTAGAAATTGCGGCGTCTGTGCGTGGGACGGGGCTGAGGGAGGAAGGAAACCGGGTGGCACCCGAGGAAAGAGCCACCGTCCCCCTCTGTCCGCCCTCCCCGTCCTTCCTTTTCCTTCCGTCCCTGCAGCTTTGGTTGATAAATCCGTCATAATTCACGGCAATCTCACGGAACGGAGCGGAGATACCGTGGTCAAACTCTGAGCACGAAGAACCCAGAGCCAGTTGACGGGACGTTTGTTACCCTGGGCCAAGAGTGCGTCATCTTTCGAGAGACGCCGCCCTTTGGGTGAACTGTGCTCATTCGAATCCCAGAATTACCCAGGGCCGAGGTGCGACCACCCCTCGCTGAGCTCGCACGTTGAGTTTTTCCAGGCTATGACTTCAAATGTGAAGCGAGGGAGCTCCTCGCCCTCTGCTCCAGCAGCTCTTTCTGCTCCGGAGCTCTTGCACCCGCTGGGTTTTTAGCAGTCGGCTGGCTCTATGGTTGGTTGGCTCTACGGTTGGTTGGTTTTGTGGTTGGTTGGTTGACTCTATGGTTGGTTTGTTGGCTCTACAGTTGACTGGTTGACTCTATGGTTGGTCGGTTGACTCTGTGACTGGTTGGTTGGCTCCATGGTGGGTTGGTTGGCCCTATGATTGGTTGGTTGGCCCTATGGTTGGTCGATCTCCTATGATTGATTGACTCTATGGTTGGTCAGTTGGCTCTATGGTTGGTTGGTTGGCCCTATGATTGGTCGGTTGACTCTATGGTTGGTCAGCTGACTCTATGGTTGGTCAGTTGGCTCTATGGTTGGTTGGTTGGTTCACTCTATGATTGGTCGGTTGACTCTATGGTTGGTTGGTTGGCTCTGTAGTTGGTTGGTTGCCCCTATGATTGATTGGCTCTATGGTTGGTC
>NW_009719131.1:0-17098 GCF_000703405.1 Apaloderma vittatum | reverse complement strand
TATATTTTTATATTTTTATATTTATAACTTGAGTGGAAACATATGCCTAAAATCTAGACATGTCTTAATATAACCTAATTCATATTTTTACCGGAACTGTCCTTTTGAGAATTGTCCATTTGTACCAATATCAGAGCACATGTGACAAACATAACGGAGTGACACTTTCTGCTTGTCTGTAATGGAAGCTGATCAGGGTAACTGAAACAAAACAGATAGATGTGTTACACCTTTAATGCTAGCGTGAGCACACTATGTGCCAATGGAGGCATTTCTGAACATTTAGGTGCGTCTCTCAAACACACAAACGTTGAAACCAGATGCCAGATGGCATATTGTTCCTTCCCTTATACAGGCTTTTTTTTTTCACTGATCTTTGAGAGCTGCCTGGGGAAGCTAGCTGAAGAAGAAGTTCAAGTGAATGATCAAATTTCTGCTGAGAAAAGACAGAAGCGTGAGAGGGAAGCTGTTAGTAGTTGTTTCAGCTTTCTTTTATGCGTTCAGTAAGTGTTTGTTGAGCACAGATTTTGAAAATCGATATGTGTACTGTCTTTTTTCTTTGTATTTCTTGCAACATAAATGAACATTCAGTTGGATATAATTCATCAAAGCACATACTCTCTAGTTCTGTGAAATCTAAATATAATCACCACATTAACTGTCACACATTTTTTCCTGTATTACAACTTTATAAAGAGACAGTACAACTCTCTTTTATATTCTAGTACTTATGCTCGGGCTCTTTACAAGTAATGATCCCCAAACCAGTCAGTGTTCCAGTTCCCGTTTTCATTCCTGTTCCTGTTCAAGCTTGCTGTCCCATTCCAACACAAAGGGAGAAGAAATCATTGATCAGACAGACAGAGCAGAGAGTAAGGCTCTGCATCCGCTTAGTCCTGGGGCTACAGGCTGGGTCCTGAACAAACTTTCTGGAGAGACAACAGAATCCCCTGGAATATGTCTAAAATGGGATATACAGGTTAAAAAATAAAAATTTGACACAGGAAACAAAAAAACCTCTTGTAATAGAATCCCTTCCAAGTTCTCTGTTTTGATCTAAACTACCTACTAATTTTGATATTTTCCTGCTTATCAAACTGTTCTCTTAGTATTTGTTTAGAGTTCTAGTGAAACACTGCTCTTATAGGTAGAAATATTTTGCTTTTCATCATTTACTCACCCAAAGATTATATAAGGAAATTGGTTTTGGCCAAATTTTAGTCCTGTTACTTCACTTCTAAGCAAATTTGTTCAGGTACAGATTTAGTTTTAAATATGCCTGAAGCTTTTGGCAGACAAAGAAGGAGTGCCTCTTGGTATCAGTAATGTGAAATCCCCTCCCTTCTGGTAAGGCCTTGGTGTCATCTCACATTTAACAAGACTCAGGAGCACCGACTTTGTGTCAGGATGCAATTACTCACTCTGGAAAGCGTTGTATGGCTGTAACAGTTTCCTTTATGAATGACAGGTAATGGAAAGGCAATGAAGAGGCAAATAAAATAGGAAACAGCATTTAGCCAACAGTTTTTCCCATCCCTTAAAGCAAGAGTCCTGAGCAAGATTCTTAGGAGTACCAATGGAAAGAATGGAAAAAATAAATAGGGACAGCTTCTCAGTTACTGATGGGCTTCTTTGCTGCTTGTCACAGAGACAGTATTGTATTCCATGTGAGTCAGGAAGAAATCTCCATGTGACTTCTAGGAAGAGCCTGATACATTTTCCTGTTCAAATACCTATGTCAGAGTTACTCTGTTTACTTTTTGAGCTGTTTGTTATGCCTTTTATATTTTTAAGACTTTTCTTAAGGATTAGCATCTGGTTTATTTTGGTTTTTTTTTTTTTTAAAGAGATTTCCATATCATGACTGTCATTCTTACTGTTATTTATGAAATTCTTTTGCTGCCACAACAGAATCCCCTTATGCTCTGACAGGGAATAATCTTACACATGCAGTTGCAGACAGCCTAATTGTAATTCCAGTAGCAAAGCTCTGGATTCAGACAATTTGCTGTGTGTGCTACATGGCTTTAGAATCTAAATATCTGCCTTTACGGAGTGAGTTCTATTCTTTTAAAATCAGCCATTTATCCTACCATGCATTTTATATTAAATACCATGACAACTACAGGGACTTTCTTCATGTTCTGTTGATAGATTTTATTAAAAGGTGACTTACTACTGTTAATTACTACCCTGCTAGTTCAAGAGGTCTTATCCCATATAGCTGACTCCCTTCCCTACTTGCCTACTTTTATGGATAGAAGCTGCCAGAAAGAACAGGACTGGAAGCGTATATACTTTTTTGGTAGTGCACTGTGGAGAGAAGAACTACAAGTCCAAGTCTGCTCTACATTTTGCTTTTGCCCTGGGAGAAGCAAAGTCTGCTGTCCAGTCTTTCTTTCTGTTGTTTGCCAGCCTGGCAGACTAGATCTAGGGAGAACAGGTTGCTGCTGAAGCTGTATCATGTGTGCTTGGGAGAATAAGATGAAAGTGGTGCAGACAGGAAAGGTGGGAAATCTAGGAGAGGAGAGGAAGAATTTAAACTCCTAAAATGATAAATACTGTTGACCACTCCAAATTTGTAATCAGAGCAATGTAAGAGGTGTGGAAATATGTGTGTTCTGGAAATGGGAGAAGGGAGCTTTTGTTAGCGAGTAGAGTATGGGAAGGGTAGCAGTGAGTGGGAGGGATGACGAAGGCCAAAATTTACCTTTCAGTATGTCTGTGAATGGTAGCATGAGTCATTGTCACACGTCTTGCAGATTAGCACAGAAACTTCAAATGTTACAGATATGTGACTATTATAATATAATCTTTTAAAGTAGATCTTATTTGTATTAACAGTTTTGTGATTTTTATTCATCTGATGGGAAATTTTTGAATCTTTTAAAACTGGTTAAAACTACTCACTACTCATGGAGACTTTGAGTGACCTGAAATTTTTTTCTTCCTGTTGAAAAAGTCATCATCATTTTCATTGATCTTATTATATACATGAAACAGAAACTTTGCTTTACATTGATCAGAACTAAAAAAGCACAATTGAAATAAAATTTCATGACTAAATTATGGAAATCAACATTATAAAACAATTACCAGACCCTAAGTGTGACTTAGTAATCTTGCTCTTTTTTTTTTCTTTTCACATTTGAACAGTAGTCACTGAATAAAAGTAGATAAATTATGAATATGGTCAAAGAAAAGCATTCAGTTCAGTAGCTTTTTCCAGGAGACAGAAGACCTGCTTAGAGGATGTAAGTACTGTTAGTGCTGTGTTCCATGACCATAGTTCCCTGGTGTTTTTCAAGGAAACCAAGCCGGGAGGAGTGGCTGACACGCCAGAAGGCTGTGCTGCCATCCAGCAAGACCTGGACAGGCTAGAGAGTTGGGCAGGGAAAAATTTAATGAAATATAACAAGGGAAAGTGTAGGGTCTTGCATCTGGGTAGGAACAACCCCAGGTTCCAGTATAGGTTGGGGAATGACTTATTAGAGAGCAGTGGAAGGGAAAGGGATCTGGGGATCCTGGTGGACAGCAGGATGACCGGGAGCCAGCAATGTGCCCTTGTGGCCAGGAAGGCCAATGGCATCCTGGGGTGTATTAGAAGGGGGGTGGTTAGTAGGTTCTCCTTCCTCTCTACTCTGCACTGGTGAGACCACATCTGGAATATTGTGTCCAGTTCTGGGCCCCTCAGTTTAAGAAGGATAAGCAACTGCTGGAGAGAGTTCTGTAGAGCAATGAAGATGATTAAGGGAGTGGAGCATCTCCCTTATGAGGAAAGGCTGAGGGAGCTGGGTCTGTTTAGTGTGGAGAAGAGGAGACTGAGGGGTGACCTAATTAATGTTTATAAATATGTAAGGGGTGAGTATCACGAGGATGGAGCAAGGCTCTTCTCGGTGACAACCAATGGTAGGATGAGGGGTAATGGGTTTAAACTGGAACACAAGAGGTTCCACCTAAATTTGAGAAGAAACTTCTTCTCAGTAAGGGTAACAGAACACTGGCACAGGCTGCCCAGGGAGGTTGTGGAGTCTCCTTCTCTGGAGACATTCAAAACCTGCCTGGATGCCTTCCTGTGTAACGTCGTCTAGGTGTTCCTGCTCCAGCGGGGGGATTGGACTAGATGATCTTTCGAAGTCCCTTCCAGTCCCTAACATTCTGTGATTCTGTGATTTTGTGATTCTGTGATTAACATGTAAAAAAAATATCTTAGTAGATTAGGGTTAACATGAAACCTATAGCATATTTATAAGTGTACTATCACATTAAAACTGTAGGGTTCATTTAACACAGCTCATTGGAGAAGAACAAACTGAATTCACTGTATCTCCAAAAAACATAGCTCAGAGAGATTAATAGATGGTGATAAGACTCAAAGAAGGTATTTTCTCATACTCTTCAAAGCCTGGAGTCTGAGATAGATTCACTCTCAAATCAGTACCTGCCCTCACGTTAGAATAGGCTGACTTGAAGTATGCTGTCAAAAATGTTTCCCTTCACTATCATTTTCATTCCACTGCACTGAACAACACTGTTAGTAGAAAAGCTACTTATATGGGATATCACTTCAAAAATCACTTCAATAGAAAAAGAAATAATAATTCCATCCACTCAGTGGCCTAACATTTAAAGAAAAGGACTAGAGTGTTATATATCACAACCATCTGGAAAGATACCTGTAGATGCTTGATTTTAGCAGACCACCATTTCCTGCAGTCATTTTTTATTATTCATTCTGAGCTGAGCTGAGCTCTGTAAAAGCCCCTTAGCAAGTGTGAAACAGCTGAAGGTACAGGAGGTACAACTCTGCTGGTATGTGTAGACCAGGCAGATTTCAAGCTCACATTACTGAAGGCTGGGAAGCTGATTTACGCTAGTGGCTGGCTGAACAGGATCTCCATTTCATTCCTTCCCTTAGGCTCATGCCAGCCTTTGGCAGGCGACAGGGGTAGTGTGTGACTTGCACACCATTTTGGAAAGTGTTCTGCCTCTATTCAGTCCAGGACTGCTTCTACAGAGAAGAAGACAGGACTTTCTTTCTAGACCCTGACAATTTCTCCTTTAGTGAGAAAGTCTCTTTATCTAGTTCTGTGGGGGTTTTTGACTTTCACCAAACATTTTCCCTCTTACGTAGTCTTATATGCTCATAAAGCATTGGGGAATGAAGGCTCTGGATAACATCCTCAAAGCAACTTCATCACAGTTAAGTAAACCCTAATCTTTTGTTTTATTACTTCAACCTGAGCAACTGAGAAACACAAGCTGTATGAAAATTTTTTCTGAGGTCTCTTTTCTAACAGGCTGATAACTTACATGCCCAAGGAGGTTCTGAAAGCTTGAGATTTTTTAATTTGAGAAATATGCAAAGCTGTGATTAAAGAGAAGGCTGCAAATTGCTTAAGCATTATTATTTGGAAGTGTGATTAATTTCCGTGCAAATCAGTAAAGACAGCTAGTGGGACTCTAATGATAACAAGAATCTAGCAATTTAAGAGATAAGGACTTAGAGAAGGCACCATAACTACCCTAAGCACCACCATAACTATCCTTGAACTAATCTCTATCCTAATCTAGAAATGCAGGAACACTGGAATATTTCCCTGTGTGGTCTTCTAGCAAGTATGTAACAGTCTAAAGAGATCCTGGAAGGCATAATTTCTTATCTCATAAATCATCCAGTAAGTACTAGATAGTGCCAATTTGCAGGTGTAGAACAATGTTAAAGCTGAAACATTTCTTATCTATTCTGTTTGCTTCCTATTATGGCTCCCAGCAGTGTAGTCAGCTGCAGAAAAACATGATTTTGTTTAGTGGTAAAACTATACAGATAATTAAAGATATAAATAGGAAAATACTCAAAAGCTCAAATAATTTCCAATTTGAAAAGCCCTGTAGACACCTAGTTGCCTTAGTGTATACTTCAATATTTACAAAATTTTGCTCTCTGCTATATGTCTGTCACACTTACTACATATCATTAGTAATACTATATAGTACAATGTACTATACAACATTCTTACTGTCCTATGTGTTACTACCAGTATCATACTGCTACTACTATTGTCACTGCTGCTACTGCTACTACTACCACTGCTGCTTCTGTACATAAAATAATATTAAATGCTACCTCTTGCCACTAGGAATTTTTGGAGGCTAAATACATTTTAAAATTACTTACAGATATTGTAAGAATAGCATATATATGTCAAATATTCCTATTATATTAATGACAAAGTAAGTTGAAATACAAACTATATATTTGAGTATGTCCTTCACATACTCAGGTCTGTGTCAGAAAATGTTTACAAAGTAATGGCAATTTTTATATAATTTTTCCCTTTGGCTTCTTTCAAAATCTAAGAAATCTATTAAAAAACAGAGATGACAAAATCGGCCTCATTTCATTTTTGTCTGGATTCCTGGTTTTCTATAGGTATTATCTGCCTTTGGGCTGTACATATGTACATATGTGTCTATTACATCTGAAAATGTATTTTGTGCCGGAGATGTAACATGTAACTGAGGAGAGAACAGGCTGACTGCTTTGCTTGGAAAGATTTTTTTTAATTTTATAGTCTGTGGCTCAAATAAAGCTCCATCTCACTGCATCTTGTCTTTGATGAGGACTCTGAGATAATGAAACACATTATAATCACTAAGATATAGGGAAAAGCCTCAATGTCATTTAAATCTCATTAATAAAATTAAACATTACTTTTCAAAATTGTTGCCTCATAGATCTTACCTAGTGTAAGAAACTCTCACGGACCCTTAACCTCAAGACATATGAAGAAGTCAGATTTCCTTGAAATTCAGGCACTGATAAAATCATGGCTGGAATCTGTCATCCTAGTCTGTCTCCATACTGTGCAATAGAAGAAAAGATGTTTTCAGTTCTGTGAGGCACTGAGGCAACAACTCCTCCATCTCTGTATCTGTATGGGAACCACAGGAGAAGTTATTATGCAGTTTGAAAACTGAAACGTTTCCTAAAGGCTCTCAAACTAGTATTGAGGTGTGCTCATTCCTGCAACTGTAGTGAACTTTCTTATACTAAAGGGTAGAAATAGTGATGCTTCAAAGAGGAAGACCATGGCAGCCACCTTTCTGAGGCAGGATATTCTTACATGTTTCCTCACTACAAGAGTAAAATAATCCTCTTCAATCCTTGGTGTCAGCAGCTGTGGAATGGACTAATAGTAGAAAGAACACTGGTGCTGAGAAACAGAAGCAGAGCAAAATGAAAAGATGGAGATAAGGAAAGGAGAAAGATGGCAATCTTTGGGTCTCATGCCTTGTCTTCAGAGATGGAGTACCTCTAACCTCCAGAATTTGTGATCCTCAGCAGAAGAATGAACATTTCTCTGTACTCCCAGAAATGCGCTTCTTAATCCTATCTACTTTTCTAAAATTAAAAAATAAAATGAAATTGTGGAAATGAGAAATTAAGAATAGTGAGGGTATGAAAATGTTAGAGGCAAATCCATTGTTATAATTATCTTGTAGGAAGAAGTCTGCTCAAATTTAAACAAGTGCAGCTATGATAAATGGAAGACTAATTTCTATTTTACAAAACACAAGAAATTTTTATGTACGGTATCATGTGGAAAATTGCTAGGATAATTAACAATCAAAATGTCAGAAATTAGCGTGCATTGGATATTATCCTTAAACAGCCATGTAATTAATACAGAAGCTTTTCTTTCAAGTATCTCCTGAGAAACTACACCAAAAATTTATCTTTATGCTCCCACCTCAAATAATCCAAAAAAATTTTGCATTTCGGAGTTTATGATGTAGCCAATGCACAATTGACTGAAAAATCACTTGTCCATAATACATAACTCTGCAATGCATTCTAGTATTACATACCTCAAATGGAAATGAAGTGTGCTGCTTGAATGAAGAGTGTGGGATATCTGTTTTAACTATATGCAGTTTTTCAGTGTACTAGCCCAATGATATATCAGGTTATTCCCCCTCAGTGAAGGTTGTTCTTGCAATGTCATCTTCATCAACTGAGGCAGAAAACAAGTACTTGAATTGATGTGGCTACGTATTTGTGACTTGGTTTAAGCAGGTGATGTTAGAATAAGTTTTGCTTAATTTTAGCATAGCTATTTGCATTGAAATTTAGCAGTCAGTAAACACACATTTTTCCTTGCAGTAGTGACAAAAATGTCTCCTCCATATGCTGCCTAGCATTCCAATGAATGGTTAGAACTTAATTTCTATTAAAAATGTTACATTCTAATTTCACAATTTATCTCTAACACACATATCCAGGTTTTACAGACTGTCAGCACCCTGCTTCTCTGCAGCAAAATAGAAATCTTACCTTTTGCTTTGCACCTTGGTTATCAGTATTATGCTATTGAATTATCTGTATTTTGTGCTCCTGTTTTATTTTTGCAGCTCATAACTACAAAAGTAATTAGGGGAATATACTTCTGAACAGAAGACTGGTGACATATTTACTTTCCCAAAAAGGAAACAACCTGAATTATATAGAGGTGACTTTGTTCTTAGCATTTCAAAATTGCTTCAGTTTGTGGGTTCATTTTTCTCAAAGTCAAGAACTTGAAGAGGACATAATGTTCAAACATCAGCTTCTAGCTCTTAGCTACTTTTTAATCACAGTACTCTGCCTTTTCATCTATTATTACTATTTCACCTATTATTACTATTTCACCTGTTATCGTTATTTCATCTATTTCAATTGTGGAGACATTCCCCAGACTCTTAACACTTTCCAGGTGCCCAATGGTGTCCTGCTCTGTTCCCAGGATGGTGGTATAACAGGGCTCAGAGCTGAAGTAGGTTGGGACATAACTCAGGTAATGGTAGAGCAGTCAGACCAGAAGCAACAAAGCTTTGAAAAATTCTTGTGCTGATGATTAGTGTTACACTTCAGCATTTGTACCCCTTTAGTAATTTCCAAGTTATCAGCATGTTTTGTTATTCATTAGCATATTTTCAGAAGTACATGAATTCTGCTTAATTCATCCATAGAGAAATTACTAAATGATTTGACATTATACACAATTCCATTTTTAATGGAGTTTAGAGATTCATTAAAAGCATTCCGCTTTCAAGCATCGACTGGGAATGTGATGGAAAGTTCAAGGACCCATTGTACCAGAGCATAGGGAGTACACATAACAGAACAATAATCCCTACTCTGAAGAATTCATAATTTGAGATTAAATCAGTGAAAGAAAGAGTGCAGAAAGCATGGAGTAACAGCTAGAATAGTGTTCGACCATGTAGTAAACCAAGGAGGAATTCATGCCTGGAGAAAAAGCAAAACAAAAAATGTCAAGATATGTTTCTGTCATTTAAATGTGTACACATACAGCTTAAGTAAGAATGCCTTGAATCCAAGATTTGGACTGTATGTGTTCTCATCTTCACTTTTCTAAAGAAATTGTTTTCTCAGTTTTTAATGTTTTGTCCCCAAAGGACCCCTTTGAAAAGAGCAGGCACTAAACTGCTTCTTTTGTAACTCGTGACTCTTAGCAGAAGTGTCAATTGAAGGTGATGAGAATGTATTACACTCTCACAGTATAAGCTACAACAATAAGCATTTTGTAGCAAACTATCACTCAGAAAGTCAGTAAGCAGGCAGTGGATTTATTTCAGATTTTCTGAAATTATTGTCATGTATGCTCAAGTAGATAGAATGCATCCATAAAACTTAATTATCCACATAAATATACATTAATAAAAGTTAATTTTATATGTCCAACCAGGATTCCAGCATGTACGCCTTCAAGGTCTATACATGCTAGAAAAAAGCAATGATATTAACAGTTCTATAAATTCCCCCCAGACAGACTGGTTTCTGGAGTGTGGGGTCATTGCTGACATTAATTTGACAGGAACAAGTGAAAAACACACCTGACCCTATCACTGATGTTCATCCCAACAACCTACAGCTGTTTAGCCACATTTGTTGGTGTCTGTAGGAGGGATAGGCACTTCAGAAAAAAGGTTCATTCCATTTTAAGATAGCTAATTAATCTATGGATTGAATCACCCTTGAAAACGGTAAGAATAAGAGAATGAGAGGCGTGCATGTGCTACCTAGAAAACAACATAGTAGGATTTGAGACTAAATGTGGAAAAAGTAGAACAGATTGCTTGTATTTAGAAAGTAAGTCTTTAAATAAATGTAAATCTCACACATTTGTCAGTTAGTATCCTAACATCTTTTCCAAAATCTTTGTGGTGTTTTTCTTTTTTTCATTTATGCTAATCTATTGTATCTAGCTTTAATGGAAAAAAAGTGCTCAACAGCGAAGTATAATTGAAGTGTGCATACTTTATACTCAATGGGGCCCAGTACACCAGGACTCTGTGCATTAATGCACTTAAACATGAAGTGCTTGTTCACACAACTGATGTCAGGTATCAGTGGGACCACTTCTGTTGCTAAATGTTGATGGATTTGGCTTTAATTTCTTTGAAATACATTTACTTCATTTATTGCCACTTGCTTAGGCCTCTATCAGATTATCTAAATAAAACAAAAATAAAGGAATACTTTACTTGCAATGTTTCCTCAGTGGTAAATCTCTTGTCTTAGTAAAACTCGTTTCAGGTTTTTTCTCACCTGTTCAATATTTTTTACTGCACAAAGATTTCCCCAAAGCCACTAGAACTTTGACAATAATGTTTGACAAGCCAAAGTGAAAAAAAGTGTTTGAAGTGCATGATGCAGCAAAAGAGTTGCTGGTTCATCTCCCTTGTTATGAACTGTATTATTGGCAGTTGTTATTAGGAAGGCTACCTCCAAGCCTACTGTACCACTAAGGTAGTTTCATTCCTGACCGGACTGAGATATTAGTATCTTTTTTCAACCCAAAATGAATCTTACATTTGACCTATCAGCTTCACTGCATGTTAATAAAAAATCATTCAGTTTTCCATCCAGCTTTTTAATTAAATTCTTTCCACCTGTGTTATCTTGCTCTTTTGTTCCATTTCAAGAAACATGTTCATTTTGTGTATTCCGAAAACAGAGATAATATTTCCTATTTTAATAACTCATCTTTCTAGTTTTTCTTTATTTGTGCTATTTGAATAAACATTTCCAGCTTGGAGAGGATGATAAATGTTGCTAAAAAAGGGGAGTAAATTGCATCCCCGTCCACAAAATAATAATACTAATAATCTCTGAGGCTATCTGCACAATTTAAAGGTCAAAAAAACCCAACAGCAACACTTATTTACATCTAGAAGGTGCTAAATAAAGATTTACCCTTAGCATTTATCAAGAAAGAACCCCCATTAGAGGAGTTGACGGCCACACTTGACATAAAAATTCAGCTTCTTGATGAGTATACAGCTAGTGAATGTTCTGGAGGATCTCACACATCACTCTTGTAACATCACTATGAATTAATTTCACTGATAAAGCAAGATACATACAATGGCCAGGGATAATGCCAGAAGCTGAGCAAGGAAAGCCAAATTTTACCTGTATTGGCTCAGAACTCTCTTCCTTGTGGGTAATGTAGAGGCTTAAACTGTTTCATTGAGATCTGACCATGTACTGTGGCTTCTTGAGCTCTTATTCAGAAGGATATGCATGCCGGATCACCTGTAAAAAGAAGGTAGCATGTATACAAACACCAGGGATACAAAGTGAAGGACAGCACATGGTCAAGCTTTTTATCTGCCTTTTTTTTTCTAAAGGTTGACATCATCTCTCCCTTTAGAAGAGTGCATGGTTTGAGAACGTGTTTGAAATCTTTAACCCATGTTTCATCATCATGTTTCAATGCATTCATTTAGGAAGGTGGATGGTGAAAGAAGAAACTCTGTTTAATTTTATCTCACAAAAAAGGCTTCCTCACAGACTGTAGAGAGGAAATTTCTTTTGGTTACGACTAAACAACTAAAGAAAGGTAAACTTCCATAATTGTAAAAATTAGAATGAATATTAGTAATCTACCTAACTCAGAAAATCTTTACATCTAAAATAGAGTCCACTTACGTTTTCATCAAGAATAATTCTGAAACCTTCACATTTATGAATAGGAATACAAGATATTTTGAAGTACTACCACTCCACTCATGCAGAATCTTATTTAAACTCATTCCACAAATCACTTAATTTTAATATCTTGTCGACTCTCTTAAGTTGAAATAAAACTCAGAATATCAAATAATCTAGTTAAATCTGTCAAAATAGTAATAATCTAGTTAAAGATGTCCCTACTTACTGCAGAAGAGTTCGACTAGATGATCTTTAAATGGTTCTTTCCAACCCAACACATTCTATGTTTCCGTGACTCTACAATATCTGTTTGGTCATTAATTTCTCAGGATCAGGCCTTACAAATGACTACCAATAATTTTTTCATATTACTTTACTAATCTTCCCTTCTGTCTAAAAGATTCATACATTTGAAACTTGTTTGATGTTAGATGTCAATGTTCTTTCTCAGTTAAAATATTCAGTTTAGAATCATCTTCAGATAGAAAAGTTGGCTAAAGCTTAAGGTGTAAGCTGAATGGTATAGAATACACTTTATAAATCACTCAGAAAAAAATGTTTTATCCACTGAATAAATTATTTTTAATATAAAATTTCAAGAATAAAGAATTTGTCTCTATATCAAAGAGTCTATAACATTGTGATTTGATGTTGCAAAGACAGTAAAGCCTGCGGAACTGCTTTGTTGGAAAGAAATTGAGAAAAAGTAGAATTCTAATGTCATCTTATATGAATCCTCATGTCTTCCAAAGGATGATACCTACCAATTTGTATATTCTGACAAAGCAGAGTTCAGAACTGTCTGGTCATATCATAGGATTAGATGTTGCTACAAATCAATTGAAGCTCAGCTGCTTGTATACTCAGTGGTCTTCTTTAAGTCCCACAGCTTGTACTTTATGCCTCAGTAGAACAATTCTGCTTCATCTTTGGCCTCCTTGTCACAGGTCTTAGTTGTAACTTCTTTACAAGATACGGCTCCTGGTACACAAATCTCTTTTGAACGGATACCTGGTATGAGAAAGGGTGGGGTTAGGTCTGGACTGCTGGATACACTGTTTTTGTAAATTTGATCTAAGTTCCAAAAAAGCATTAAGACCAAAGTTATGATTTGCTCTGACGTGATCGTCTAAAACCAACCTACTCTCTAGGCTGGTGAAATGTGATCCTGATATCACAGTGAAAACAAAGTCACAAATGCTGGACTGCAACAATAGGTATAACAAGCAGTCAATCTATAAGAGACATTGAAGGTACAGATGGCCACAGCTCAAAACCACCTCTCAATGGATGACTCAGCCACCAAAACACTGACAGCAAAGACAAGCCATAACATTGCCCTGGACACTGCATGCCTTCATCATTTCTATCACTTTCAAAAATACCTTGAAAAAAAATTGTGTTTTTTTCTTGTTAGGAGGATCCCTGAGGAGTGCCAGGCATGCAGAACAGCAGGGTTACTTTACCTTTATCCACCATTGTTCATTCCGTCTCTTGAGGGGATCCTCAAGGCCGCCATAACCAATTCAACACCCCTTCCTAGAAAACTTATTCTCTCTACAAAGGATACAAGACCAGTAAGTTGTCCCACACATAATACCTGGAGATGCTCACAGGTTCAGGCAGTGATGATGCATGATTTCTGCATGATGGGCTGTTTCGTCATACACTCTCCTTGCAATTGCATCCAGCACTACTCATGTGAAAATATCTTGTGCACACAGCATGGCAGACTAGGAAAATATTTACAGCACTGAAAAACATTCTGGGCATTTGGTACCATGAACATGCTCATACATCAAACCTCTTTCATCCTCTCTCAGCTCTGCATTGCAAAAAATGACAGAAATGTTGGCAGATATCTTCTACATTTACATCCCTAAAAATATCATGAATAGCTTTTACACATTGATTGAGGATAACCACAGGTCCACCCACATGCTCTCCTTTTTATGCTCTTGCCTTATTGAATCCAGCATTTTTGACACCAGAAATCTTATCTTGGAATGAAGGCACAGGGAAGTATTTCTCGTCATCCACACTCTTCAAGGATATAGTAATTGGAAAGTGAATGCGCATTACTGGTACACAGGAAAGGGATCAGGGCCACCACAACAGATGTTGAAGCTCAAAAATTACCTGGGCCCATTGTTTTTCTTCCTCAGATCCCTACCCTCAAAGCCTGCACATGCAAGTACCACACTTGCTGCAAAGCACCCCACTGGTCTCTACTGGCCCTACTGTAGCCTTGTTCCATGGGCACACACAGGATAGCACTGAGCTCACTTCTTCTCCCCAAGCCAGACCAAGAACTGCTGTGAACAAAGGCAGCACTCAAACCCTCAAAATCACACCATTTGTGTGAGTCCTCTGATAGGAATAGGACCTCACCAACTCTCAGCCTTCCAGGAAGAGCCAAGGTAGATATCTGGCTGCAACTGCTTTTCCTCTTCACTAGGCAGCCTTCCTGCCATGAAACACACTGAGAAGAAAAAGCAGCTTCTTTTATATCAACAGATGGTATCTATTAAAATTTTAATAGAAAGGATTATGTAAACAGTGGCTAGGCAAAATACATGCAAATCAAGTAAACAAGCATATTATATGTTGAGGTCAGATGACATTAGCTCTGAAAGTTTCATAATGTTGCAATAATTTCTTTAAAAATCTCAGCATTTTAATAAACTGAAGTGCAAATATATGAGAGGGAAGGATAGTAGGAAGCTTCTAGTAAAAAATAAACGGCTCACTGGATGTAAAACAAACCAGATCAAAGGACAGTGAGAAAAAATATGAACCATAACAATTGCAAGGCAAAAATGTTACCTTGCTTCAGTAAACTTACTCCATTCTTTTGTTCAAAAGCCCATTACTACATTCTTTCCATCAAGGACAAATGAACAGAAGAAAACTGTACATTTTACAAAATAAACATGTGCAAGATGCAAATGTAAAAACTACACAATCTTATTTGAATCGCATATAGAATATTTGCACATATACCCTTACTTGTGAAAGGCAATCTGAAAACAAATGCAATAAATATGAATATTGCAAATGTACGTGCATCCCAGATAGTTTATGTATAAAAAAATTATAAATCTTCTTTAACTTTGTGTCATAATTTACAACTGCTGAAGCAGAAAGTAAGTTCCTGAGAAAAAGAACAGAAATAAGGGTGTTTTGCATTTCTATACCATTCATATCTCAGTGTGCTTTTCAACAGAATAAAAATATTTAAATATTCATCTCAATTTAGAGAAATTCTGAAAACAGGATGACATAAAATGAAAAATTGTTTCCCTTTGAGACAAGATTAGATCAATTTCAGTAGTTATTTAACTGTTCATAGGAACAATTTTTCTTCATGATAGAGGTGTGAAATGAAAGAAGAAAAAGTAAGGTAGGCAATCTTTACGTGAGTGAGATCAACTATCTGAAGTTGAGCTGAATAGCTGATTCCTACTCAGAAAAAAAAGGATGAAGATTAAATATTTATTAAAGTCACTTGACTTTGACCTTAGCATTCAAACAGACTTATTTCACGGATCGTGTTAAATAGATTTTCACTGAATTGTCAGATCCTTTAGAATGAGGAGAAGGAAATTTTGCATGTGTACAAAAGTACGCTTTTTCTTTTATATGAGATTTGAGGAAGCCTTCCTATTTTTTTCTAGGTGTGAGTGATACACAAGCTATGGTCCAAACAGCCTACTTTGGAAATATCTATGAACGAAATATTGTGACAGATGACTGCTCAGAATCTCTTACTTAGAGGAAGTAATTCTATAGTTTGGTGAAACTTAAAGCATCTTGTTAGCAAGTAAACTGGGCATGTTTATACCAACCAATATGTTGACCTTTAAGAGCCGATTACTTTTGCTCAACTTGCAAATATAACTGGAAGTGATTGATGAACTATTTTATTTCAGGGACATCCATGAAGGAAATAGCTCATATTAGTACCTTTCCATTAAGAAGTCTATTTTAGCAACCTGAATTGAAAATGCTATATATGTTTTATGTATATCTTTTACTGCTGAATTTTATGAACCAAAATATATATAAGCAGTAATGAAAAGTACATGCCAAATAGTGAGATGAATGTAAAGGCTATTCCATTTTTTTCTTATATACTTTGTTTGTTCCTTCCTGCTCAGTAGCTCATTTTACTGATCTGCATAGAGTAGTCTAAAAATTGCAATATATTTCTAATAGTGCCTAAATTAAGCCTTTGAATTTTTCAGTGCTTTTCTCCTTGAACACAATACGAAAGGACAGAGTTTTCAATAATCCTATTACTTGGTACAGAAATAGGCTAGGGCTAGTGGAGTGTCTGATGCTTTCAACTTCCAATTAGTGACTGCAGTTCCTGCATATAAATTTGTGGAGTAATTTAGCTGCAGTTACATTTATCAGACAAGAAGCAGAAACATTACACACCTTCCAAGAAACCAAATTTTAAAGTTATCACCTATAAATGATATTATTTACTGAAATCTGCTTCTCACATTACATGTTGTGAATGTCGAATACCTTGTGCTTCTTTAAGATAAATTGTTCTCTAAAGTGACTACGAAACCAATGAGAAAGCCTCAGATGATAGCTTAAACTGTTATTAATTTCTCTATTTGAATTTGCATGGCTGCGTATCAGCACAAGTTAAGAGTGTGCTAATATTTTTTCTACCAATGGGATTTAAGTTATTTTTGAAATTACAGACTTTATGTTATGCCAAGAACTTGGCAAGTATCAAGCACTTTAAAACTCTCTCATCCTTTCTCTCAGATACTCACAGACCTAATTTATTAGCAAGGAGTCATAAAGCAAGACCTTGATTATAGGTAAGCATATATATGTTAATGATAAGAAAACTGAATCTACTTTTCTACAGCTATTCTGAAGAAGGACAAAGACATTGGAAATATTTCTAAAATACAGTGCTATATTGTGTACATGCTGGGCTAGATGATCCTTGAGGTCCCTTCCAAGCCAGTAATCTATGGTTCCATGATTTTGTGATTAATTTGTTTGTAGTTATTACATAATTACTTGTTCCTGATCAGTGCTGCTCAACATCTTTCTCAGCGACAT
>NW_009719130.1:0-2543 GCF_000703405.1 Apaloderma vittatum | reverse complement strand
GATGAGGTAGTTTATTTGATAAAAAAATGATGTTATGAACAGTTATTAAAGTGGGTATATAGTATTTAACTGCCTTGTTTATAGATCTTCCCCATACAAATGAGGAAGCTGACTTGTAGGATGTTGTGGTTTAGGACTTTCTCTAGTTACAAGAGGTTGCGTTCTGCAGAACTGAAATTCCTGGAGTCTAACCAGGTACGTAGACTTCTTTTCCCAGTCAGACTCAGGTGAGTATCCCATCTATACCAGAAAATACATCCATATTCACTTCTGGAATCCCACCCAAAGTGCCAAGAGAGCTGCTTATGGCAATTCTCTCTTCTGAGACACAGTGTGACAGCACAGTACCTTCATGTGGCTGGCCAAGTTAGAGTGCAGTGAGTGCCTGTCATAGTCTTGCACCGTCCAGGAAGGGGTCCTTTTCTTCTCCTTCCAGTCGTCATCCACCTGAATATCATTATACAAGGGGTTGCTTTTGATTGTGGATTTGAGGGTGATGGGTGTAATGTGTTTCCCAAGGGCTTTGTCTATCATTTCTTGACTGACTCCATTCGAGTCTAAGCCCGGCAAATCAGTGATATTTCTCTTTTCTCTCTGCAAAGCACAAGTTAGATCAGAAGCTGGCTTTCAACTCCATTTGCCTACAGCACAGGCCCCCTTCCAGAATTATCATTGGTTAATGCAACAGAATCTTTTCCAAAATTGCACATGCAACACTTTTTCTCATTCTGGCAAACATCTCGAGTGCAGTAAGGGAACCTGACTCTGCTCTGGGCAGATTTCTTCCTCCTGGGGAAAGAACATGGGCACAGTCTGAACATTAAACTCTTTTGCAAATGTGAACTGACATTATAATGCCTGCTGAAAGAAAGCCTCTTCTTTAACAAAACAGTACTGTGGAGTACTATAGTGGAAGATGCAGTTCTGATGAAAGCCATGGGCACACGGTGCAGAAGCAGATTTGCAAGGACAAAGCAGAATGAAGCACAGTGGTGATGGTGTGTAAGTGACTGCCCTGACTAGAGCTGCACTTCTGACATCAGGGGTGTGGTTCACAGCTCTGTTCACCCTGTTGAATGCCCTTCATTCAATGGAGGAAGAGTCCTTAGTTGAGGCAATGTCAGAACTCAAAGGTTAAATTTAACACCTGAGCCATCTCCCAGCAAAAGCAGTTATTAAATTGGACCTTTTATAAAAGGAGCATAGGAAGTGAGGAGGATGAAGAACCCTGATGAGATTACATATTTTGGAGAGCTAATGAACAGCTGCTGAGTATAGCACCAAGACCCTCTTCAGGAGCTAGTAAGACAGTAGTTACCATGTTTTTTGATCTGTAATTGCATGGAGGAATGCAATCAGACTCTCCAGTTCAAGCTGTTTAGCATTTTGGTTCACCACAACCTTTTATACTCATTCTTAATCTGTCACCAATCTGCAGTTCTGATGGTGTGTCAGCTTTCTTGGAGAGCTGGTTCTGACAGAGCCCTTGCCTCACATGAGCACCTCTCCTGTGTTCCAGGACTGCTTCTACAGAATGGTCACAGTGCAAACTCAGCTTTCCTAATTAGCCAACACCACTTCCTCATTAGCATGTTTGCCTTTAGGAACATTATATTGAGACAAGGGGATACTTGTCCTGACCCAGTAGCTTTATGGCAGGTATGCTGGGAAGGAGGGGTGCACACCAGCCCTCTCCCACCCTCAGACAGCCCCAACTGCCAGACTCCCATAATGGAAGTACATGGCATCAACAGCTGGTGAAGAGGCTAGGACCTGAGAAACTTCTTTTCACGAAAGGACGTCTTTCCCAGGGTGTTTCACTTATATTGAGGTCTCCAACTGTTAAAGTGCCACAAGCTGTATGACTTCAGCAGCCGAAGGGCTCACTGCTGCTTGGGGCATGTCCTGCTTCTCTTTCCACTTTTCTTCGATCCCCTGGGCTCCCACCACCTCCTGCATACTAGCTCTGGGAACTGCTAGGACTCACATCAGCCGGTACAGGTCCCTAAGCTGATGGAAGACTGTTAGTTTCTTCTGCTGCAGTAACCTTCTTCCTGCTTCGAGGGCTGATGAATCCTCTTTCAGTGGAAGCCAGCTGCTACATGTTGTCACTGACTTTATAACTCAATGCCTGTGCGCATGCACAGACACATGTGAGTTGTTCTGGAGCAGGCAGGTATAGAGGGAAGTGGGAAGACTGATTTCCTTCAGAAAGGAAGGATGGAAAAAGAAAAAACACCAGCCGTTGTCTAAGAAATCTTAGAAGGTAGCATCATGCTGGCGTTCTTATCTCTGGATCTTGCAGAAGTGACTAAGCATGTTTCCCATCAAAAATTACCATTAGTAGGTGGATGGATCCTCAGTGCTTTCCCAGTCCCTCCATTAGTTCATAATTTCCATATTTCATTCTTTAGCTTTGACATATCCCCTGACTGTTACTCTTAGCTTTGCTGTTACAGCTGGCACTAAAGCCCTCTGGGTTGTACTGGCCAGATGTCATCTGAGCTGGTGTTTTTAACTAATGTTTCTTTTTGACTGCATTT
>NW_009719129.1:753-1277 GCF_000703405.1 Apaloderma vittatum | reverse complement strand
ACCCCAGGCTGCAGGTGGAGAGAAACAAGAGCATGATCAGCAGCAAAGAATGAATCAGCAAAAGGAAAACAGCGCGTGAACAGGAGCGTGGACTGTATGTGCTTGTTGTTAATGGCCAATCAATGTGGAGCATTTGGAAAACAAGGATGTTGTGAACTGTGTATTAACCGCGTTTGTGTGTTAGTGAAGTGACATTTGCTTGATCACATTCATCGTCAGCAGTGTCCGTGACTTCCGCGTCATCAGATGGTGCTAATGAAGACCACAAACCATTGCTACAGATGCTGCGTAAAGGATGATTTATTTCTGAGCAATGTCAGCTAGATGAGGTCGGACAACCGAATTTGACTGCTATTGAGCAAAAGATTGCAACAACATTCACGGGACGAATAGTTCCTGAATTACCAGTACAGCTGATCATCTATAATACAGACCTCGAGGTAGCTGGTCTTCTTTGTCAATGGCACACAACTCAGAAGAACCCTCTTTCCATTTTGGAATGGATATTTTTGCCTTCTCAAGCA
>NW_009719129.1:0-601 GCF_000703405.1 Apaloderma vittatum | reverse complement strand
CCTTTTGTCTTAGCATTGCTACGCAATACTGCTATTATTGATAATCATTATCCGCCACATCCTTTGTTTAAAACGTCTCTCACAATGGAACCAGCTTCGATTGTTAGTGATGAACCCCTGGATGCTTTAACTGTATTCACTGACGCTAGTAGTCGCACCAAAAAGGCTGGGTTTGTGTGGCAAGTATAAGGAACTTGGCATTCAGAACTGTTATTGCTGAAGGATCTGTACAAATATTGGAACTAGTAGCAGTGACTCCTGTATTCGAGAAATGGGCAATGGAACTGATCATTATTGTTTCTGATTCCAAATATGTGGTTGATATTGTGTCTCCACTTCATCGTGCATTGCTGAAGGATGTACAGAACCCTACGCTTTTTCAAACTTTGTGTTCACTTTGGCATTTGCTTAATGCTCGTATGCATCTCTTTTTTATTCACGCATCTTAAAAGTCACACTAGCCTACCTGGCCCACTTGTAGAAGGGAATCGTCGAGCAGACGAACTGGTTACTGTATATCTGTCTTCTTCATCACCATTACCTAATGTTCTGGGACAAGCATGACTATCACACAATTTTTTCCATCAGTCTGCAAAAGCTT
>NW_009719128.1:0-1413 GCF_000703405.1 Apaloderma vittatum | reverse complement strand
ATGCTCCTGGGTATGAGGTTCTTGCTGTGTTCTGGCAGAACATACCTCTCTGAAAGGAGCAGCAGGAGCTTGACTTTCAGCGTGTGGGTGGAAAATGAGGCCAGAATAGCTCTTCCTCAAAGTTTATGAAGATTGCTTGGGAGGTGGTAGCCCCATGTTTGTTCAGCATCCCGGTCACATTGTTATGCTGGTCTGTCTGGGTTGGAGTTTGCAAAGGAGAGACTCCTCTGCATTGTTTGGAATCTTTCAAACCTGTTTTATTAGACACCCAAGTAGTTGGGCCTTGTGCTTTTGTTTCAGATGGTCTTGAATTGAGTCCTGATGTAGCAGAGCTGATCTTTGCCACATGTTTACCTTGCTGTGTTAGTTCCTGGGTCCTTGTGACATCTGGAGGCTGAAGATTGTGGCCTCCCTAAAAGGATGAGAAGTTGCAGGTGCATGGACCATAGGAAAGCAGGCAGGTGGGTCCCTGTGCAAAGGGATTGAAGGTGACTGGGCAGAGGAAGAGAGGTTTTGCCAAAGGGCATGTCAGTGCTTCCTGGCCTGCATGGTGTAGCTATTTTGAGAACAGTTTGATAAAGAAAAAATTGAAAACCAGAGACGAGGATTGAAGCAGAAGAGGAAGCAAAGATAGGGCACAGTGGTGCAAAAAAGGAAGAGAGAAGAACACAGGATAGTTTACTGCCCTTTTAAGTGCTTGCCTGTTACCAAAGACTTACCCTTTTAGGCCTTTTGTTCTGTGGGCAGCAACTAGTCCCTGCCCTCCCGAAGGCTTCTTAAACCCTGAGGGCACAGTTAAGAGCTGTTTAACGTTAACAGCTGATTAACGGTGTTAAAATCCCCGCCGCTGAGGGTGGCTCCTCCCACGCTCTCTCGGGTGACCGCCCCCAAGCTGCCAGTGCTGGCTCAGGCTTGGTCGCTGTAGCCGGATTTAAAAAAAGCCCTCAGAAGAGCTTTTTGTCAGCCTTTCTTGCTTGATTTCGAAGGTACTTTGTTAAAGGTAAAAATGGGACAAAGCTGGAAACAGAAGAGGTGGAAACAGTAGGACAGGAGAAAAAAAATTGAAAGAGGAAACATAAAGGAAGATAAATAAAAGAGAAATGAGAGAAAATGGGAAGAAGGAAAAATAAAAGAAAAAAAATACTCTCTGTAGGTTAAAAACAAGCCAGGAAAAAAGAAAGAGAAAGAAAAAAAATAAGAGACAATAAAGGAGATGAGCTGCACGCACTGAGGTTACCTTGTGTCGTTGAGTAGATTTGGTGCCTGAACAGCCTCCGCCTTGGTTAGAGCCCTGCAACCAACGCTGACCCGTAATTAGCGCCGAAGCCTGATAATTAACATTAATGGCTCTGGCTTTGATGGTCGCCGCCGCGGCACCAGAGAAGACTGGGGAACAGCGAGCGGGTTTAAAGA
>NW_009719127.1:0-8207 GCF_000703405.1 Apaloderma vittatum | reverse complement strand
CACCAGTACCCCCAAGTCCTTTTCTTCAGCAATCTGCTGTTCAGGGACTTTTTCAGCTGGAAGTTAAACCCTTTCTTTTTTTCCTTCAGAATTATTCCAATCACTTTAAAATGTCACTTAAACTTTTAGTATCCACAAGTTTTATGGCAAAAATTCCACAGTATAACTTCATATTATGTCGAATGCATTACATTTTGTTGAATTAAAAGGTTTGTTAAAGCTTTTTTTAAAAAAATATTTCTCTTTGAAATCTTTTCCTATTATGAATATTAGTAAATAATAACTGCTTTATTTCTATTCCGTCATTGATGAATGTGTCTTCAAGGTATCTGAACTTTAATAATATTTTTTTGCACAGAAGCTGTTTGATTCCTTTGATCTTTCATATTACATTTCTTGATACCTTTTCATAACTTAATCTACCTTGTCTGAAATGGGGCAGCACAGGGAATGAACATTTTACTTGTGAAACAAGTGCATACAGGGTTAACAGACACATATAATGCTATTTTGTTCTCTGTTTTCTGTTACCCTTTTTATGAGTGGTAAGCATTAAGATGATGTTCTTGTTGAAAAATATTTGGTATGGGGTTACTAATTTAAAAACCTTTGTGTTTATGTAGTTAGTACTGTTTAATGCATTCAAAACCTACCTCCCCATGAGAGAATCATGGACACTGTGATAAACTCTCATAATGCTGCTGTCATCTGGAACACAGGGTATTTGGGCAGAGGGGTTTTTTTTCCCAGAGAAGGGATAACACTTGGAGCAGACAGGGTGCTAGTTTGTCTTATGGCTTTCCATATGCCCACGACTACTGTGGGTCATTGCACTTACAGTTTAATCACAGAATCACAGAATTGTTGAGGCTGGAAAAGCCCTCTGAGATCAAGTCCAGCCTATGACCCAACATTACCACATCAGCTAGCATTAGGGGAGTAGCTAGTAGGTCCTGCCCCTCTACTCTGCCCTGGTGAGGCCACATCTGGAATATTGTGTCCAGTTCTGGGTCCCTCAGCTCAAGAAGGACAAGGAACTGCCTGAGAGAGTCCAGTGCAGAGCCACAAAGTTGATTAAGGGGGTGGAACATCTTCCCTATGAGGAAAGGCTGAAGGAGCTGGGTCTCTTTAGCTTAGAGAAGAGGAGGCTGAGGGGTGACCTCATTAATGTTTATAAATATGTCAAGGGGGAGTGTTGGGAGGATGGAGCCAGGCTCTTCTCGGTGGTGTCCAATGACAGGACAAGGGGCAATGGGCACAAGTTGGAACATAGAAGGTTCCGCTAAAATATTAGCAAAAACTTTTTCACTGTGAGGGTGACAGAGCAGTGGCACAGGCTGCCCAGGGAGGTTGTGGAGTCTCCTTCTCTGGAGATATTCAAAACCTGCCTGGACGCATTTCTGTGTGACCTACTGTAGGTGATCCTGCTCTGGCAGGAGGGCTGGACTAGATGATCTTTTGAGGTCCCTTCCAACCGCTGACATTCTGTGATTCTGTGATTCTGTGATTCTGTCTGCCCACATGGGTAGCAGAAGAACAGACCACCTGCTTTCCATTACACACGTTAACACTGTTGTTAACAATAGGATTGGCATTGGGAAAGGAAGGCGAAAGAACAATTCCATCTGTGCAAATGTAGTTCAGAACTGTAGAAGAGCTGTATTTGTTGTACTTGTTTGCTGAAAATTGGTTTTATGCTGCTCTGAAAAGAATAACTGAAGTGGAAAGACTTGAGAAAAGGGCGTGCTATACTACGCTTTAGAAAATCATTGAACGTGCTAAGGCAGGAGACATCTGAGAGTTTTCAGGGTGCTGGCAGGCAACTGAGCAATATCACAGAGCTGGGACACTGAAGCTAATGTAGAGAAACAGGAGGATTCAGTTCTGTAAATGTGGATGTATACTGCCCCCTTAGATACAAGACATTCTCACCCATCTGCCATCTGCCATTCCAGAAGAGCATGAGTTTCCAGTAGCTCCTGTGTCTCCTGTGCCATCACTGAGAGTATTGGAGATGTCTTGGGCATCATAGATGACCCAACAGCACGACACACCTGTGTTTAGGCAGCTAATGTGAATCCAGAGGACTGGATTCAATTTACTATTTTAGACAACTAAATTTAGATAACTACCTGTCAAGATAATATTATCTAAGCTGAGGTCATAATCAATGGACACCTAGGACACTAACCAAACTGATTGCATAGATAGGTCCTATGGTGAGGAGTTGCTCCTCCTGGGATTCACAGAGATTCTGAGTCTATACATGGGCTTTACTGAAGTGCATGAATACAACTTTTAATCCCAGAGAAAATATAGGTGGTATAAATTTACTCAGAATTAAGTGCATAAATAGATGTTGAAAGGCCAAGTGTCAGAATCTGCCCTCCTGGAGTTTTCCCACTATTTGTTGACTATTACTTCTAAAAGCGATTAAACATGATTCACAGACTATTTGGTAAACAACTAAACATTACTAGGCACTGAGAACAGGTCCCAGTTTTCTCACCTCTTTTGGTAGGGAAGTATATCTGTGTTCAAACATATGCACGTGAAGCTGAAGCAATCTAACTGTCCTTTCTTGGTTTGTTTTTTTAGGAATGAATTAAGATATGTCTATAATTTTTGAAACTCATGGTCTATAGGGATGCTTGATTTATTTCTGATTTATTACTCTCCTGTGACTCTTCTGTTCTAACTTGCTTTCACATTTTCATCAAATTTTGCAAAGTCTAAGAAACCAGTACAGAGCTTTCAGTCACACTTTGGGTAGTCCCTGGAGTATTGCTGGTAAAAGGAAATGCTGAATTTGTGTTGGTGAGAATGTAAGAGATGGTTGTATTTGTGTTCTTTAGTGAGCTAATTTTAATGCTAGACATAGAGCTTCCATGAGATGTTATTTCTGCTATTTACTTATATTCTGTGACACTGATAGTTGTCTTAAGAAAAAGAGACAAATCTTCAAAGAACTTTTTGATGCTCTGCTTTTTTTAATAATCACATTTAAGATACTGTAATGAAACTGTTTATTACCCATATTTTTAAAAGTGTGTATTGTATATATCTATATAATAAAGTTCAAACTGCTGACGCAGGTGTACTTGGTTGATTTGAAATATTCCATATTTGAAATATTCTAGATTTTTAAATTAATCAAGATGAGTCAAACATCAGCTATATTAGAGATGTTATTAATCAATACAAATGTTTATAATACAGTTCAAAATCGTATTAATGTTATACATTTACATAGCTACATTTCAGATTTTTGAGTTTAAGTTGGACATCTTCCCCAGACAACGACAGCCTTCTTCTGTTCCATGAAGAGCAAGCTCATAGCTAAATAAGAACACTGGAATTGAAGATATCTCTCTCATCATATAAATGAGTTTTAAATCTGAAACTTAATTAATAAAACAGGTTTTTAATATTATGCATATTTACAGAGCAGTATTTGACATAGAAAGACTGAAGAGCAGACAGCCAACTGAATGAAGAGTACATTTTTTTTTTCCCTGTTGGATTTCATTAACACACAATGGATTAAGCTTAAGTAGGGGATTTATTTTCACTTAGTTGAGGATTATTTGCTAAAATATTCCTAGGGCATTCAAGTTTTGAATGTACATATCCTATATAATAGTAAATAATCTAACAGTTCATTTCCTTTCAGATCCACTTACACAACTAATTTTCCTTTATACTTGCATATGTAGTAAGTTTTCATGTGTCTTTTTGTACTAACGAACAATTTTTTTTTCTGAAGATCACACCTTTGGGTTTTGATTCCTACATTTGTCAGCTCTGGGTGAAGGGACAGAAGAAAAGACACAGCAAAAGGGTTGTGTGGAAAAAATATAATGAAAAAGAGAGATTCCAGTGAACACATAATAAATTAAGTAAGAAGCTTTCTTGGGGTGTATGCCAGTTTGCATCTGATGACTCTCTAAATCATATGTGTGTATATAAAATAAATTGTAATGAACACTTGTATAGTTCAGCTTTTCTCTTCTGAAGCATTAAAACTCCATAATTTTAAACAATAATTTCCAGATATTTGTTGATTGAAGGCTTAGGTTTTTTGATTGGCCAAGTTGATTTTTAGTGATGTTTTTCCCCACATATTTGACTGCCAGTTCTCATTTGCCATATTGTTCTGTCTCTAGAAGGAAATAACAAAATGTCACGAAGATGGAGGCTTTCATAGTTTCCTTTGTATAACTTGAAATACTTTTTCCCTTGACTTCTGTGAAATTTTCTGCATTTTGTAATTTTCAAACTTGAGATGCTAAGTGCTTTTGTTTGCTATGGTGGATTGACTTGGCTGGCTGCCAGACTCCAGCTGTTCTCTCTTTCCCCCTGCTCAGCAGGGCGGGAGGACAAATAAGATGAAAAGAACATGGGTCAAGCTAGACATGGGGATCACTTATGAGCTACCTTCCTGGGCAAAACAGACTTCACTCAGGGAAAATTAATACTTATTTTCAATTAAAGTAGATTTGGATGGTCAAAAACAAAGACAAAGATTAAAACACAGTCCCCTCAATGCCACCAAGGATCTCCTTCATTCCCCAGTCCCTCACCTGACATTCACCTCCCCGAGCAGCTCAGGAGGACAGGGAATGGGGGGTTGTGGACAGTACTTAATGGCTCCTCTCTGCTGCTCCTTCCTCCTCACACCTTTCCCCTGCCTTTGAGAGGGCCCTTGACGGGCTGCAGCTTTCTTCAGGGCACGTCCACCTGCCTTGGTGTGAGGTCCTCCACAAGCTGCAGTGTGGATGTCTGCTGCAATATGGTCCTCTCCATGGGCTGCTGAGTAATACCTTCTCCACCATGGTCTTTCCCACAGGCTGCAGGGAAACCTTTGTGAAAAAATTAATATAAATCAGTAAATGTCAGATGAAAGCAACAACTATAGATGTTAATTAAGCAGTGCTATTTGAAGCTTTCACTCTGTCAACTCAAGAAGAGGATATTTTTGAGGTCTGTTTTTAATGGTGCATAAAAGGCAAGTGAAATAAAAATTCAGAGACTGCATAATGCTTTTAAGCATAAAATAGAGCATCTAATTTTCCTTAAAAGCATCACTTATAGATAAGGAATGTGTATAGGCAAAATTAAAGATAAGTAGCCTAGATTTTTAAGAGAAGCCAACGTCATCTTTTTGTGTGCATTCTCCTCTTGCCCAGTTAGTAACATATTTTGAGAAGTATTTTTGGGTACTCCTGTACTCTTTATTTTTAGCCTACTAAGAAGAAAATTCATGGCTTTTTTTTTTGCATTCATTGCATTGTTTGAAGAGTATCTGATATGTCTTTTTAACTTCAAATGCAATAGGACCAGATTTTGTATTTTTTTTTTAAGGTAAGGAAATCTTGAAAAAGACTTTGGAAAGATCTGGGTTGCTTACAGGCAGGTGCAAATCCTACCAAAGCCCAAATGCATTACTGGTAATACACCCATCTATTTAAATGAATTTAGGGAAGAGTTTTCACTGAAGTTTCTCCTGACCATGATCACTCACAGCAATTAAATCACGAGGACATGGAGCAACGGTATGTATTTAATTCTAATACTTAAATCAGTTAGGTTCAGCCACTGACTCTACCTATGCCAACTACAAGCTCTTTTTGGCTTCAGTAACTGCTGTTTTAAAGTTGCATTAAACTTAGCTAACACCCATTTTGCTTACTTACTTAAAAGAAAATTCCTGACAGTTTTTTTCTACCCCCCTGTGTTACAAACATAGATAGTTCCTTCTGTGGGAGCCTAGGCTTTTTCTGTGTGAATTTTTGGATACCTTTTTCTGAAATATTCCTTCATCTTCAGATTTTTTTTTTGCTTTGAATTGAATTTCCTTCAGCTAAAAAAGTGAAACATTTTGCCCAGTGGTGACAGCATTTTGACCTTATTTTATTATTTTTTCTCCCTACATTGTGATTTCTCTTTAATATTAATGCAATGTGGTGGACAGAAAACCTTTAGGTTGAAGCATATACATTTCCTTCTTCCTTAATAGTTGCTATTATAGTAAGAGTATTGAACAAAACTTTACAGCAACACTCCTAGACCAGGGAATAGACAAAATTGATTCTTAATAGAGCTGAACTTTAACTTATATATATCAGACAAAAGTAAGGTTTCGGGACGTACACCAGGCTATTTTGAAATGTTTTCTGAGAAGTTATACTACGATTTGGAAGCAGTCTCTTTTTGCAAATATTCTTTCAGTTATAGATTTAGGTTCATAGCTTTTCCAGTATCTTAAATTTGATGTTGCAAATGTAGAAGCTATGAATGTGTTAAACTTCAGGGATTCCTCTGCAGAAACAGTCACATGTCCAGTCTTGGTAATCCCTCATTTCACAGTGTTCAGAATGGGCAGAACGTGATGACCTAAACACTGGAAATGTAATTGTGTTATTCTGAGTGCTTAAGAATGAAAAGGCTCAACAATAATTTAACCATGTTATGTAGAGCATCTGGGATATGGGAATTTCAGTTATTTAATTACAGCTATCACTAGACAAATCAGTTTATAGAAGATACATGAGCCTGGAAGACCGAGATAAGTCTTTGTATTTAACCTTTGCTGTCTGAAAAGTTGATGTCTTGAGTGGAAGGCTAGCTGAATACTAATTGTTCCACAATGTCTTGTAAGGCAGGCTGGATGATATTTTTGGCTTTGATTTCGACATGGCTTACTTATATCATGAGAGTTGTAACCCACTGACTGTCAGTGGGAGAAAATACATGAATAGTTGTTCTTATTCCCAGGTGTTGTTCACTGGTGTTTTCAGCAGAGATCCCAAACTTTAAAACTGGTACTTTGCCAGAAATTCAAAATTCTGGACGCTATTTGCATAGAGTGAAACAGATGGCAGGTGCCCTCATTGTTAATTTAGAGGACTACAGTTCCTGGCTTAAAATATGCCATCCTGATGTTTGCATTTTGAAAAAAATCCCCTTTTGTTTATGGTCAAAAGGCTATCTGTTTTGGTGGAATTCATATATATATATATGTAGCTCATCAAAATTTAGATACATATTTGCAAAAATCACATATCATGAAGTATTGTATCATTCATGTTTGTATTTCTGTGCCTTTTAGTATGCATATAGACATATTTGTTAAGAAATAGATGACAGTATTACTCTTTACAAGAACAAATAACAAAATACATGTCCACTTTCAAATGGACAGAGTTTGCTAGTCTTGATCTAAACGTATATGATTGAACAGTCTTAATTTTTACCTAAAAAATATTTTTTTTCTGTGCTGCTACAAACTGATATTGAGCAGAAATGGATTTTATCTATGCTAGGTAAGCAATTATGGATAATTTATACTTCAAGATGAAGTAAACTTTGCCCACTAGCTGTAAGAACGAGAGCATCACAGTAAAATAATAACTCAGAATAGAATTTCTTCTGTGAAATGTAGTATTTTGGAAAAGCATGATGAAATCTATAATACATCTAGATGTATGTACGTAGTCATTTGAGATCAAAATATGCTCCTGATTGCTGCTGGAACTATCTTAAATATTTGATTAAAAAACTTAAATAATATGATTAATTATTTTTTGTTAACCTCATTATTATAGAAACACAGAATCATAGAAACATTCAGGTTGAAAAAGATCCTTGGGATCATCAAGTCCAACCTATAACCCTACTCTACAGGGTCCACACCCAAACCATACCCCCCAACACCGCATCTAAACAATCTTTAAACACCTCCAGGGAAGGTGGCTCAACCACCTCCCTGGGCAGCCTGTTCCCCTGCCTGCCCCCCCCCCCCCAGCCTGTTCCCATGCCTGACTACTCTTTCTGTGAAAAATTTTTTCCTAACACCCAGCCTAAATTTATCCTGTTGCAGTTTGTGGCCATTCTCTCTTGTTCTATCGGTAATTCCATGTGAGAAGAGACCAGCACCAACCTCTCTACAATGTCCTTTCAGGGAGTTGTAGAGAGTGATGAGGTCTCCCCTTAGGCTCCTCTTCTTCAAACTAAACATCCCCAGCTCCTTCAGGCCTTCTTCATAAGATTTATTTTCTGGGCCTTCACCAGCTTTGTTGCCCTTCTCTGTACTTGCTCCAGCACCTCGACATCCATCTTCTGTGCAGGTGGCCAAAATTGAGCACAATACATCATTAGTGGCATACATCACTAGAAATAAAAAATAAAATAAAATAAAATAAAAT
>NW_009719126.1:0-6549 GCF_000703405.1 Apaloderma vittatum | reverse complement strand
CAACGGGTTTCCTCTCAGGTGCTCCATGAGTGGCAGAAATATCCCCCTGATGTCCCCAAATCAATGCATTTGTAATTGTATTTCAGTAAACACTCTGGCAGAGCTGGCGCTGCTGAATCCGCGCTCACGTTTTGCACTTTGGTTTATACCCTGCCAATAAGCGCAGCGACAGGAAAAAATGAGATAGGGGCTCTCAACGGAATTTCAGCTTTTAATTCCCCTATTCAGCTTTTAATATCCCCTTATCCCTATCAGGGATGCAGACACCTGAACAAGAGCCGACTCCCATTCCGACCACCACGTTTGTCACAGGCGCTTCAGCCAGCTCGCCCCCCGCCCACCGGCACCCCTGCCTCTGCCACCACGCACACCAGCGTTTGCAGCCCCGGTCCTGGAATTAAACCAAAAGCACAAAAGGGGAAGTTCATTGTGATGACCAGACCCAAGGAGACACCAAATCTTGAACTGGAGGCTAGGTGCAATACCAGGGAGGCTTCCCCAGCGCCCGGCTCTCCTCCGCCAGGGGACACAGGAGCAAGAGCTGCACCGCACCCGGCCACAAATGTTCTTAGGCCGGTCTATTTAAACGGATTTTTTTAATGTTTGCTTTTTACCCCACCTTCCTGTGCAGTCAGAGCACTGAATCATCTGTTTGATTAATGCCTAATTAATTTTAAGCAGTCTACACACTCTAAAGAGACGTTAACTGAAAAAGCCTGTCGGTGTGGGTGAGGGTTACTGATCCGCTGCCCATTTGCAAAGACAAATGCCTCATTTTTAATTGGGACACATAAAACGATTAATTGAAATTTTATCTTTTCTGCACACACCTTACCCATCCCAGCAGAGCTGCAGGGACACCCTTGATACACATCTCTGTACCGTGTGAACAGGGTGTCAATAAGCCAGAGAATTCATTTCAAGAACTTATTCAGAGCTTGTCAAGTGGTGCTTATCCACTCCAAAGGAAACAAAATACTTATCTCTCAGTCTTTAAAGGCAGCCTGGTACTGGATAACTTATAACCTAAAGGCACTCCAGAGCCAGGCAGGACTCTCTCCGCTCCTGTGCTCGCGTGGTTGCCGTGACATCGGAGAAACTAGTCCAGCTCCACAACGGCACAGAAAATCTCTTGTGAATTCTGGATCCAATTAAAATTAGTTCAGGCTTAATGATTTGAGGTGCTGCCGGTGACGGAGAGCTCCAAACTTTACTGCAATGCATAACTCCTATTTTTATGCTGTCCCCCAGAAGCAAACCAGAAAGGGAGCGTTCCCTGCCGCAAAGGGTCTCCCGGACCCCGGGCAAAAGCTTTGAGCAGTGACAGACACTTGTGTCCGCACCAGGAGCGTGGGAAGATCACGCCAGGCTCACCCCTTTCAGCAGGGTGTGGGTTACCAGCTCCCCATCTATAGCTCAGACTACTAAAATGGCAAAAATATGACGCTTTCCTCAATAAAAAGGCCAGTTCTTACTCCTGGCACTTGGTTTTATGGGCACTTGCTTTCCAGCACATGGCACCGAGTGGGTGAGAAAAGCCGCCGCGTGGAGCAGGAGAAGGCAGCGTAGAGGCAGAGCCCTCACAGGAGCCAGGCAGGAGCACGCGACCCCGCAGAGATGGGAAGAGGGAGGCAGCACCGCCGCCAACCCAACGGGCCGTGAGCTGCTCTGATGTTTTGCCACGCCCGGACGCCTTGAAGGATGGGGAGGGCTCTTTCTGTCCATCAGATCCAAACACGCGGCTCTCGGGCACCGTCCCAAGGGCTCCACAAATTGCAGCAATCCCCCTCTCTCTCTTGGTCTTCCTTCTCACTCCCGTTCCTCCTTCCCTCTCTGCTGCTGTAATACTTATGCAGGCTGACAGCCTTTTACCCTCTAGGAGCTCCTGCAGACGCTTTGCCCAGAGCTCTCAAACCTTAAAGGTACCGTCGAGCCTGCAGGAACAAGTGTTCCCAGGGCCTGCAGCCATCCCCTGCCAGCACCAGCTCTGCTGGGACCTCGAAGGGGAGTTACAGACCGAACGGCCAAGGTGGAGATAACCCGGTTGGGCTTGCTGCTGCTGTTTGCATCAGCCAGGGCTTTGCTCCCATCAAGCTGCCCCTAAAGCTTTGCCAGCAAAGCTGGGACTGCGTGTCCTCGCCGGTGGCCCCGGCTCTGCCGGCTCACTCCCAGCAAAGGGGGCTGAAGGACACTGAGCTAGAAGCTCTGATGGCCAGAGCAGACGTCCACTGCCTGGGCGGAGCTGGGTTTGTCTTCCATTCAAATTCTGCAGGTGAAAAAAGCCCACATGAAGTTCCAAATAAAATGCTGTCTTATTTCCCCTGTGCTTAGCTGCTGGAAGGAGAACGGAGCAAAACTACCTTCCCCTGCACAGATTCATGGAATCATTAAGGTTGGAAAAGATCTCTAAGATCATCTAGTCCAGCAGTCAACCTAACACCACCATGACCACTAAACTACATCCTCAAGTGCCACATCTCCACGTTTGTTGAACACCTTCAGGGATGGTGACTCCACCACTGCCCTGGGCAGCCCATGCCAGTGCTTCACCTCTCTTCCAGTAAAGAAATTTTTCCTAATATCTAATCTAAACCTTACCCTGGTGCAATTTGAGGCCATTTCCTCAGGTCAACCCCTCGGCTGAGCCACCTTGGACATGCCCTTAAAAACCCCCACCCGGCTGAGCTGCTCTTAACGCAGATGGGAGCCATCAGATTGGAACAGAAACCCAGATTGCGCAAAGGGATGGATTTAGTTTTCTTGGCCACGACAAAGGAGAAGAGAAGCTCTCCCAATGGTTCGACCTCATAATTTTCAGAAAGCAACTGAGCCGTGCTGCTTCAGAAGTGCAGCTGTGCATCCTGAGAGCGTGTAAAGCCGGGGTATCATGTCTGCAGATAACACTCATCCCGCGCAGTGTGCGCACAAGACTCTGCGACTCGAGTTTAATGTAAAAAAGATTCTGCCTGTCTGTTCCACTTATTCACATCAGAGCAGGTTTCATGTATGATTAGAGAGTGTTTCTGCTAAAGGGAAGCAATGTTTTGTGAAACCTGCGAGAAGAAAAATGGAAATACACCTAAGGAATGCTCACACAGGTTTAGAGAAATCAATGCCAGTTGAGCTAATTCGATCAAGAATAAACATTCTGATTACGTTTTCCATCTCTGACGTATTATCTGCACCACAAGAGCTGCTGCACCACTGGCATTTATGTGCGCACACATACGGGACAGAGAAATAAAAGTAAGAAGTTCCTCATCCCTCTCCCAGTCCCTCCGCTGGAGCGCAGGCTGCACAGGCACTGGATTTGTCAACAGTTTATTTTTCGGAAACTCCAATATTAGAAAATTCCTGGTAGTTGCAGTTCTTCAAAACGAGATGCTCTTGCTGACAGCAGCAGTAAAAGAAATGCAACCAAGTGCTGCTGTGCGTGGTCCTACGGAGAATGAGCTGCATTGCAGCATGGATGCACTTCCCACCCACTGAAACTCTACAGAAGAATTTGGGCTTAAATAGCTGGGAAAGGGGGAGCTGAGGGGGCTCTTTCACTGCTGCCCACGGAGACAAAGGCAGCGTGCCCGAATTCACCCACCGCAGACGCGGGGACCTCACTCGGGGAAATAGTTGGTGGAGCAATTCCAGCAACTCAGACTGAGTTCCCCTGGGGTAAATGTGAGAAGAAGTAAAGTCACGAGGACGCAGAAGTCTCTTATTTGTTAGCAGGAGAAAAGACATGGTGCTGAGTGCAGGACCCTGGCTCGTCAATCCCATGGGGAGACCCCCAGCAGAGCTCAGCCGTCTGTCCATCCATCTGTCCCGCACAGACCCCGGGGTACAGGAAAGGTGCTGCACGCCCTGCACCAGGGCTGCTGCTGCCATCGCACCCTGCAGGCGCCGTTTTTATCAGTATTTTTCCCTAAATCACAAAGCCATGTGAAGCAGCTGCCACTGGTCACGAGCGCGTGCTGCGATGCTGCTGTGCCACGGCGCGAACGTAACGGTGGAAGCGGAACAGGGAAGGAGCTGCCGGCCGTCCCAGGCAGGGCTGTGTCCATCCCTCATCCTAAGGCTGTTTAAAACGGGACAGCACAGTTGGGAAGGCTGAGACAAGTCTACGCACACAAGGGCTACTCAAGATGCTTTATTTCGTAGGAGGTATCTAAATCCGGGCAGTTGCTGCCTCTGTAGCGATGACCCGCTGTGCTGACGCTGCTCTGGAGGGGAAGGCAGACGGCACCATCCAGCACCCACCTGCAGCTCTTTCCTCCAGCAACGCTCCGGGCAGCTTTGGAGGAGTTTTGCTGTAGCAAGGGGAAAAGAGAGTGAGCTACAGCCCGGTCCGGTGCCAAAACTCAGTACTTGTGTGTGTGCGAAGCGCCTCGAGGAGACGGATCCATCCTCAGCTGTTGCTTTTCACGGAGAAGCAAGAGAGGGAAAGCAGAAATCATCTTGCGACTTCAGCAAAGGCCGGCTTAGCATGCATGACTCACGCTGGGCTGGTTACGTATTGCACATTACTGACCTTTAAAAACCTTCAAGGACTTTTCAAACTGTGTCAGTCATCTGCTTGATTAGACAACGCAATCATATTTCAGAAAGCTACGTGGGGATGGGAGGGTCTGGTTGGAGATTTCACTTTTCCAGCTGAAGAGCTGATGTTCGCACAGCAAAAACTAAATGACGTTATAAAAGGAACCGCTCCTCTGGGCCCAGAGCCTGGTAACAGCAGGTTTCTGATGGTTTGCTAAGGATGGGGCTTTGCTTCTGTCTGGAAGCAGGTGCTGACTGTGCTCAGCATCTCCCCAGGGGCTCAGCAGCACCTGCACCCAGCCGCAATCCTTCCGAGGACCCCGTGAGCTCCCCTTTCTGAGGGGAACAAGGGATGTTTCTACTAGGGACGTACTGAGCCCCTCCATCAGTGACTGAGCACCCTGCTCCCGCACACCTCAAACGGCTCCAAAGAAAAATCTTTCCCCCAAATACAAAGTGCTGCGCCATGGCTTTTGAGAGCCGTCAGCTCGAGCGTTATTCGCTCAATTAGGTCCTTACTCTGCAGAAATAGATGGGTAAGTAGATAGAGGAGCGCAATCCTGTCATTCTGAGCTGCTGAAAGATGAAGGCAGCTGCAAGGCCAGTGCTGATCGCGTGTCAGGAGCACGCAGGGTGGGAGGGTTTGCCTGGCAGTTACAAGGATTGTGATCTCCCCTCGCAATCAAGGCAGCGCCTCTCGCTGCGAGCCAGGCTTCGTATCAGCCCTGATACAGAAACACGCTCTCAAACCGCTCGCTATCTCCAAGATCCACTGCTCCTTATCTATCACTCAAAGCTCCCAGAGTTTAGCAAGGGAAATAAAGGCTCTGGACTGTCAGAGATTTAATTCAAAGACTCTGTGAAGATGTGCGTATCTAAATCACCTTCGGAAACACCTCCAGGTTTTAGCAGGGTGCCAAGGCAGAGGCTTTCCGCGTGCCCGGGGCACCTTTGTGTAGCCAGTCACGGACAAAACCTCGTCCTTCACAGCATCACAGAGACTGTAAGTGATGACAAAGGGTGGTGGAGGACGGGGGGCACCCACTGGGGAAAGCAGCAGTCGCCAGTCCCTCCCAGTGCTCCCAGCAAAGGGCAGACTGGGAGCAGGTAGCCGGTGGCTGGCAGGGATGCCAGCACTGCCCACGCAGCGTGGGGACGTTCAGGGGATGGCAGCAGCCTGGAAAGAGCGGGGCTTCAGAGAGGTGCTGCTCACAGCATGTGGAGGAAGAACGGAAGAACGAGGGTTTTGTAACAAACATGAATATCCTCACCACTTTCTTCCAACCCAGCCCGAGTCAAATTGCCAAAGGGCGTCATGGTACCCAGCCGGCACCAAGAGCCCTTAAATTGGTCCTTACGGCTTGGATGACAACACGCCCCCCCGTGCCTGCCAGCACGTGCTAGTAGCGAGAGCTCAGCGGTGCAGCAGCACATTCGGTATAACACTGTCCTCAAAAAAACAAGCAGCCACACACTGGCCAGATACGTGGGGAGACTTTGCCTCCTAGGCAGGACGGTTTGCTCCCTCCAGGCAGAGGCTCAAGTGTTTTACTACAAAATGACAAGAGAAGTGAAAAAAAAAAAAGACAGTAAAGCTCATAATCTTATCCACCCTCAGCTGCTTTGTAACGTTGGGATTGGTTTGGAAACCTTATACAAACCATACACAAACCACCACTGGCACGGCACCGCTGAGTTCATTAACATTATTATGGTGAACGTCCTGCACCAGCCAAGGTGATGAAATACAGTGTTAAACAATTAAAAGATAAAGATTTCATACCTTGGCCTGTAACCCCCATGCTCCGAAAGGTGTACACGCCGCTGCCACATCCTTCTAACAGCGAGGGCCGTGATTATTGTTAACTTAATGATTTGCTTATGTTGATACCACGCTGTAGTTGTTATCTGCAAGCAACAGATCGCTCCAGTTTTATTAAAGTGATGCTATGTATATTGCAGAGACATAGCTCTAATTGCACAAAGGTACTGCAGCCGCTCCTCTCACAACCACAG
>NW_009719125.1:70276-96984 GCF_000703405.1 Apaloderma vittatum | reverse complement strand
CCCAGATGCAAGACTCAACACTTGCCCTTGTATTTCCTAAAATTTCTCCCCACCCAGCCCTCTAGCCTGTCCAAGTCTCTCTGAATGGCAGCACAGCCTTCTGGTGTGTCAACCACTCCTCCCAGTTTTGTGTCATCAGCAGCCTTGCTGACAGCGCTCTCTAATCCCTCATCCAGGTCATTGATGAATATGTTGAACAGCACTGGCCCCAGCACTGACCCTTGAGCGACTCCACTAGACACAGGCCTCCAACATAGGCACGTACTGCCTCAAAAAACATCAAAGCTATCCCCCCGCAAAATATTTCTCACTTGAAAAAATGTAGAATTTCTCAGATTCTTAGTAATTGAAATGACTTCAGGTACAGCAAATGAATAACAATGGTAGCCAATAACAGTCTTCTGCTGGGTTTAGAGGCAGGGATTTTGTTTTTAAAACTTTTGCAGAGAGACAAATATTTCCTGTCATGGGAAAAAGAAGTTACAAATGCCAGTGGGGAATTAAAAGAGATTTGGAAATGAAATGCAACCCTGTGCCCCAAATATGAAATTGCATGTGCTTTGCTAGGCCATTTCGTGAAAATCCACTATCCTAATCTAATCCAAATAATTAGATTTTGGATTAAGCAAGGCTATAGACATCAGAACCAGGTAGAGATAATTTGTGTCCAGTCTGGACCCTTCTTTATTATGCCGAGGTTATTTTTCCTATTTATAAACCTCTGTATCTTTCCCTTCAATGATTAATGTGCAGGCAGAGTGCAAAAGTTATTAAGGCTAGAAACAGACAAAAAGATAAATGCTGACCTTTCTAATTGGCTCTTGAAACCTGAAATATTTACCGCTTGGAGGATTAATAATGGTTGTGGAATGATTTGCCATCCAAACTAAGTATTCCTTGCTTCTTCATGAAGCCATGCTAACCTCAGATAAATAAATATCCATTGGTGCCTCCACGTAATGGATTTGTCGACATCATCTTAGAGAGGAAAATCTTACTTCCAAGCAATTCGCAATCAACTGCAGAGGCCAAGCGTACTTTACTGTTGGTTCCCTTCGCTAAGTGCGATCATGGCTGGAAATGAATGGTTTGCTTCTTTATCTGAAGTCTTTGGCACCAGGAATCAAGACTTAATCATTCTCTGCATTGATGGGCAGCAGAGCATAACGGCTCTCAAAGCTGACAGGGTGGTATTTTGTTCTTTGCTCGTGTGCTCCAGAATTAGTGGAAAGGGCTATAAAGCCTCTGATTCTTTGCTCCGCTATGGATTAGGTGCTTTCAAGCATAACTCAGAGGTTTGGTTTTTTTCTCTGTGTTAGTATTGAAACTCAGATGGCTGGTAGTACCCTAGAAAGCATAACAATGTCACCACTGAGAACGTGCTTGTTTTTACCGTGTTCTGCAAACTAGCTAGGATTAACTATTTGCTTTGCACTGTACTACAGCAAGTTTTACTGGCAGAGGACAGTAACTTCAGCGTTTCACAGACAAATCTATAGTCTGGCCTCACAATAAGGACTCGGTAAATGTGATGAAATGGATTGCCTTTGTTGGTCTGTTAAAAGTGACTCTGAAAAGAATGCCAGAAAGTACTATACTTGTACAAAGGGGGAAAAAAAGGCAAACGTAAAATAACAAAAAGACCTTTCCTGTTGCTTTGTTGCTGTGATAAATGCAGTGGGTTCCAGGGACTTCTGAAAGTGAGTCTTTAAAACTGGCCTGACACACAAAAGTGCAAACACTGAGCAAATCTTGAAGAGCAAGTAAAATCACATTGTATTTGACTTTAAAAGGAATGGTAAACTCTGTCCTGCTGGGCCCTTAGTAGGTAAATGAACGTTGATGTTTCAGAATCAAAGTAGCCTGTATAACTTCAGTCTTCTGTGTTAGGTAACAGCCTAGGATTTTAGGAGATTTATGACGTAAAAGCCCTGATGCTTATTTAATAAACTAATCATTAGTTACAATTCAACAATTTACTTCTGGAGCAAAATGAAGAGTACCTTTGCAGCTCTTTGTTTTAATTGCAACATCTGCTGCAAGTTTCTCTCCCCTAGCAGTGTATTTTGCTGCATTGATGCTGTATGTGTATTATGGGCAGTGCTTTAAAACAACTCGATTGTTTGTTTGGGGGGGTGATATGTGCCCACTCCATGAGACACTGACAGGTTTGCTCAGGTCAAACAGCAGGAGCAAATTGTTGATCCACTCTAGCTAGTTCAGATCGTGGTTTCCTTCCTGTCCTTTTCCTTTTTTCTCCTCTCTCCTCTACCACTTCTGGTTAAATTGTGTGATTGTAGAGCATTAATAAAAGAGTATTTTGTAGGACATTTATGATGCAGTTTGCTGAGAAGGTCTGCTGTGGCTGATGGAGGGATCCCTCAATAGCTAGCAAGATCTCTAAGTAGAAGCTTCAGATAAGGTGCCAACTACTTAAAGTTTGGGACCACCTATCAATTGTGCATCTGAATCTGACCTGCACTGTCAGCCACTTCAATTCTGAAGTTGTTGCTCTGAAGCAAGAAGTAGTCTCGCTCTCTCAAAACGTTTGAAATTTTGAATTGCCTCCATTGCTGCAGCAGCCACTGACTGAATCAAGAAAGAAGAATGAGCTTTTCATATTTACACTTTCCAAAGCATAGATGTCCTGTCCTAGAAGGGAGGTTGTGGAAACAGGTGGAAGTGTTGTAGAGAAGGAGGAGTTATACCTGAGCTGCTCATCTGTAGGTGACAGAAAATCCGGCAGTGATATCCAGCTGTGTCACATGAAGAACAAGCTGTTGGGCCCCTTGAAGTGTGTTGAGTTACAGGAGCCTTGACCAAAGGATTTCCAGCCACACACATTCTCATTGAAGGAAATTTAAAGAAAACTTTCGCATAAAGGCTGAGAGTTTGCTGTGGGAGTTAGTGGTGACAAGTCCTTTCTGTACAGCCAGAGTTTGAGCCAGCAAAAAAGAACTCGTTCCAAAACACTAGCACAAATTGGGGGCTTTAAGCTTAATTAGAGCATGTATGTTGTAAAATGAATTGCAGGGGGGGAAAATAATACGTAATTTTTAATTATATTTGTACAACTTTTTATGCAGTAATTATGTGTTTTACTCTCTGAACATCAAGTTACATTGGGAAGTAAATGGTGTAGGCTGAGTCTGAATTTTAAGCGTGAGCAATGTTTAAAAAGCAATTAACGCCAAGAGGTGTACTGAGTGATAAATGGGGGAGGAGGCAAGCAATTGGAAGTAAAATGATCTTGCTATAACAGTTTAATGTTCAAGAGACAGATACCATAGGGAAGCAACTCGTACATTGCCTGAATTTCTGCTGGGCTTTTAACAAGACAGATCCTGTGGCAGCGCAATGTTTGCATGCAAGGCTTGAGCTGGCGACTCTGGCTTTCCCAGTGGCTTTACTTTGCCCACAGTATTGACAAGCGTTCAATTGCATAAACATTGTTTAATGCACATAACATAACTTTAATTATAAAAAGTTTAGGTTTCATTGTGGTTTTGGAAGACATTAAAGAAGCAAGATTTGTATCTGTCTAACTTTTCTTCCTAGTGACTCGTGGGCCTTTATGCAGCTCTCAGAGTTGTACGGTTTACAGCTGGGGAACATGTTCGCAAGTGAATACACTGAGACTCTGAAGAGGTTGCAGCAGTAGTACCATGTTATCTAAGGGGCCTTTTGACTACCAATCAATTCAAAATACTGTCTTTGTATGTAGGTCTCTCCTCCGTGCTGGTGTCTCTGACTGCCAGTCATGTTACTGAGGGCAACACATGTAGTGTGTTTAGTTGGATCTTTGAAGCGTTTCCCTTCTTTCCAGAAACAACAGATAGAACCTGAAGTAATAGCATTTGTGAAGTAAATTTAGGGAGATGCAGTGGGTGATGTGTCATTATTTCAGTTTCTGTATTTTAAAATATTTTTTCTTTTCTATAATCTAAAACTCTTCCCAAATGTTGGGCCAGTTTTAATAATAGAATCATCTAATAGTTTGGGGTTGGAAGGGACCTTAAAGATCATCTAGTTCCAGCCCCCCAAGGGACACGTTCCACTAGGCCAGGTTGCTCAAAGCCCCGTCCAGCCTGGCCTTGAACACTTACAGGGAGGGGACTTCTGCAACTTCTCTGGGCAACTTCATGATATAGAATTTCTTCCTACATCTAGTCTAAATCTACCCTCTTTCACTTTAAAGCCATTGCCCCTTGTCCTGTCACTACATGCCCTTGTAAAAAGTCCCCCTCCGGCATTTAAGCACTGGAAGGCCAGAATAAGATCTCCCTGGAGCCTTCTCTTCTCCAGGCTGAACAACTCCAAGTCTTTCAGCCTGTCCTTGTGGGAGAGGTGTTCCAGTTCTCTGATGATTTTTGTGGCCCTCCTGTAGACCTGCTCCAACAGGTAGGTCTGTGTCTTTCTTATGCGGAGGACTCCAGAGCTGGACGCAGTGCTGTGCTGGGTCTCCCCAGAGTTGGGTAGAGAGGGAGAATCACCTCTCTCGACCTGCTGACTGCGCTTCGTCTGATGCAGCCAGGGAACAGTTGTCTTTCTGAGCTGCAGGCACACTTTGCTGGCTCATGCTGAGCTTCTCAGGGCTGCTCTCAATCCATGCTCTCCAGGTTCTGTGTTTGCGCTTGGGATTACACAGACCTGTGTGCAGGACCTTTCTTGTGTTCAGGGAAGAGAGTGATTTACTAGAGTTAGGGAGAGTAAATTATGGTATTGATTCAATCTGCCAAAAGAAATAAAGAAAATGAAATTTCTGCACTGTTTTGAAAATTCGTTTCTCCTGTATCTTTAAGCTTCTAACTCTTGCAAGTGCTGTAGAAATTATTTAATATGCAGAGCAGCAATATTTTGAAATATTAGTAACTTCTTAAAGCGTCACTGCAATTTACTGTTTTTAAAAGTACTTATTTGGAAATATTTCAGAGCACTTTTTCTTACATGGGTCGTGCTATAGTTTGTAGACCAAGAAATGCAGAATTGTAGCTACACCTCCTGAGCGCTAGGCTCGGGCAAATTTTGTGTTGATGACGGTTTGTTAACATGGTTTTACAGGTAAATTCTCCTTAGGAGAACACTGTGTGCCACCAGAAAGCATTTTCGCTGTCACAGCTCCATTTACTAACTAGAGTATATGGCATTACCAATTACAAACTGGTATATGGGGACTCTCTCTGTGTTACACTGAAGCAGCACTCCCTCACTGAGCCCCAGGACCTGCTGGGAAGTGGCTGTGATCCAGTTCCTCAGGAGCCAAGGCAGTGTGCGCCAGGGTATGCGCTGCCCCGGCAGCGCTCTTGCTTGTCCCTGGTTTTATCTGAAGGTGACGTGGACGCGTCCCTGGCTGGCTGTGGAGCAGGATCCTGCAGCACTGGGACATGTAGTGGCCAGTGAACGCTGCCCTGGGGGGACCCTACCAGCATCTATACTTGAGCAAGAAATCAGAATTGGTGAGCGTGTTAGCATAGTATTTGTCCTTATTAAAAGTGGGGAGTTTCTTAGTGTTGTTGCTGCTGAACAGCTTCATGGCTGTGTAGGTAAGACTGCCTTGCTGGGAAGAATTGCCGCTATTGAAACGTTTGAGAGCACAGTGAAAGTACCAGAGCTAAGCAAACCTCTGTAGCTCTAGATTAGATCACACTTGTGATAGAAAGATTTTTACTGGGAAGGACTGTTTATTCTGGCACTCTGCTGCACACCTTGCCCATGACATGTGGTTTGTTGGCTCTCTGCTGTATCTCAACAGAAGCTACTCCAGACCATTGCTTCTATTGCTGAAAATGGAGCACGAGTTTGAAAAAAAATCGCTTTCTGGATTTCAAGTTCCAGCAGTCACCAAGGAGGGCAGAAAGTCAGCACTGCCAGTGACAAAGCACCAAACGAGCAAGGGAAATGAATCTGACTCTAAGGCTCAGAAGAGGAGGTTACAAGGATTTCCTGTGCCATTATGTCTTTTTTTATTTAGGAGCAAAAACACTATATACGTTTGTAAACAGTTGCTTATACTGTAGGCCTCTTCAATTTTCAATAATACTCTATTTGAGTGAGTAAGTTGGAATTTCTTTGCTATAATTAGTTTAAAATGTAGGCATAAAGGAATAGGGTCTGGGGTGGGTTTTTTGAAGTCTTTGTTTCTTAAAAAATGGGTTATATCAAATATGTTTAAAAATGTTTTCTTTTATAATGCGAGTTTGAAGTGCAGATCTAGTCGGCATTGCAGCAGCCACTGTGTGTAGAAGTATGAAGAGTATCTTTTTGTAAATATCAGTCGATACATCTCTGAGTGTTTTATGGAATGTAACATAAAAGGCACGTTGCTTGCCAAAACTTCCTTTGTGCTGGGCTTCTCTCTAATGTAATTTCCATCAGTTAAGAATAAAGAGAGCATGTTTTGAGGCCCGTTTTGCTTGGCAATGCACAAAGGAAAAGAAGGTTGGGGGGGTCGAGAGTATTATTTCTCAGCTACTTCACACAAAGAAATACTGTACTGCTTTCAGAAATCTCTTGGTACAAATGCCTCCTGTCACAAGTGATCAGTGTTAGGCCATTTTGACACAGCTGCACGGGATACCGCAGTGTGTTATAAAATTGTCCTGGCCTTGGTACGGAAGGGCTGGAATGGGACAAGAGCCGTAGGTCTGATTTTCCTTACTCACGTGGGTGCTAATTGTGGAGCGAGAAGCGTTGATGAGTAGGTCTTTGGAAGTGGCGTTGTCTAACGCGGTGCGCTTAAGGGACGAGGCTCACCCAGCACAGAGGTGAGAGGAGGGAGGTGAGAGGGGTGTCAGAGGGCCTGGCTTGGGAGGGCTGCGAGTGTCTGTGTCTCTTTAGGTGTGTGCCGTTCGACATGCTGTCCTGCAGGAGGGAGTAGGAGACACCCTCCTTTGCTTGCACGACACTCACGTTGACTTGGCCTTCTGATTGTGTCAGCCCATCTCTCTCACAACCCTGATCCTTTTTTCTTTCCCTAGTTTGAACTTAAACACGACAGCTTGGTTGAATGTTAAAAGGGATCCAAACAATATGAGAGTGCTGGATGTTTCAGGGGACTTATTTGAAGCCTTCCTATCCATAGCAGTTGTGTGCTGCCAGTGCATTATCCTGTCCGGAACAGTCTGACCACACTGAGCGCGTGGCTGTGGCTTCTGCTGGCAGAAGTGATTCCTGCCAGTTCCCTGAGCCGACAGCCAAGGTTTGACAGAAAAAGAGCTGAAGCCTCGGTGCTTCGGAGGGGTGGGGACGGAAGAATTTGGAGAGCTGCGAGCTCTGCCTGGGCCGGGCGGTGGCGGGCAGCAGCAGAGCGCCCGCTTCAGCAGCTGCCCACAGGCCTCCGGAGAGAGGCTGGGTCGTGCGCTTGGCACACACTGGAGCTGTTCTCCTCTCTAGCCCTGCGCAGGGAGAAGGCAGAAGGTAAAGAGTTGAAGTTCCCTGTGGTTGTTAGCATAAGCATATGCACACGGATGTGCTTCATGCTTGTTAAACTTATATCCCTGTTGCCCTCTCTCAAATGATCTGTGTAATGCTGAAAATGAGATTACGGTAAATAAAATGTTCAGCCTACTTTGCAACTGTCAATAAACAAATGTCTCCATTTTATGTTGTGCACACATATTTGGTTATCAGATGTTTCCTGCAGTCCTGCTGCTTGATGCTATTTGTATGTCTCTCCTTTTGGGACTAGCGTAAGAATTTTCTCTCCTAATTACAATCTTGCACTGCTTAAACTAGTTTAGTAATGACAAGAGTGGCCGTTACTTCATTAATGTGTAAGAAGAAAGTAAGATTCAACTCCCTTGACTTCTGCTGGTCACAAGTACTTTGAAGGTAGGTGGCTTTATTCCCACTCTTAAAATTTGAATATACTCTCTTTTTTGTGCTCAAAATACCAGACTTCCTCATTAGTGGACTTACCATGAGAACATCTGGCTCTTTGACTTGAAGCAGAAACTGAAAATTCTATCAGACTTATTTGTGTTACACTGAATTCCATCAAATTTTCTTGGTGTCCTTGTGTTTTTCAATTTTCATTCAAGTGCTTTATTTAAAGTTTAGATTTAAGAGATGGTTTCTTGATGCTCGTTCAATATTGCAACCTATTTTATTTGTAGTGTGTCTGTGGTACATGGCCCAGTACAGCACAGTTTGGGGAAAGGAAGGGCAGGATGTTTGTTGATTTGTGAGGAGGCAAAGGCCTGTCTATACTTTTTCGTGTTTGTCTGGGCTTTTTTGTTCAGTTCTAAATCATTGCTTTTTAATAAGTGTGAGCCATTCAACTGCGAACACTGGGTTTGTTTTCTCTGTTCATGAAGTTGAGGAAACACATCCATATTTGTGATTCTAATGCATTTGGAAGCAGAATCGGTGTATTTCTTTGCTAGTATATTTTAGCAAAATTGCATCAGAATTGCATGATGAAAACAACTAATTTTGGCTCTGGGTATCCGTTTCATTCACAGTGAGAAGGGGAATCCTGATATGCAAATGAAGGGCACTCTGTATTTGCATAAACTATTTTCTTTTTTGGTCTTTCATTCTGGTGTTTCCCTGCTATTTCATTTGTCGCAGATGTTTTTACGTGGTCGGTTTAACAGTTTCCTTCAATAGCTTTTGAGGTTTTTCAAGTTCTTTTGGGTTCTTACTTTTGTATCTCCCTTTAGAAGAATCTTCTGTCCCTCTATGAATAATCTTGCAGCCTTGCTCAAACTGTGAGTTCACATATTTAGGACCTTCAACCAAACTGTGGGTTTGTGTTTACTGTGGTTTTAACTTCGTTTGACTTTAAACATGTTTTCGTACTTCAATTTCAGAGTAAAGGCACCCTGACTGTTTCAGTGCAAGTACATGGTGTTCCTTTATATTTGCTGTTGGTATGGATGTAGGCTACTACTAACACAGTAAGAAGAAAGGTTTTTATCAATATTTATATAAGGCGTGTGGTTTATTTTTCCCCATTGAATGTGTTGTTAAATAATAACTGCTATAGCTCAATGTTATTTCTCAGTAAATTTACAAAAGTACACACATCACTTGAAGGGCTAGGGTTCTTTTTCCCTAAACTTGCGTGGAGAGTACTGTTCAGCGTGTAAGCATGTTAGACTGTGGCAGTGAAAAATGTGTGCTCTAGGTGGAAAGAGAGATATATGAGACTCTGGTATGTAATTAGTTCTGGGGAAGCAGAAGAGAGTTATGGTTTGCAGCCATCTATGTATTAAAAGAGGTTTGTGTTATTTCCTTAAACAGAGTTAGAAAGCTTTAACCAAATGACATAGTCCTGGTAGTGCATTTTTCCTCGGCTTGGGTAGAGCAGCCTGCACTCTGAGGGTGGAATGGGACAAGCACAAGTTACCTTCTCATGGCACAAGAAACCATTATTTGCTCCTGCAAATCATCGACCTGTGTTTGGGGTCTGCCTTGTTCTTGACTGAGATGTGGGTGACTTTGGGCACGCTCCTCCGCACAGGCTGGGTCTGGCTTTTGGTGCTGGCTGGAAGGTCTGCGAAGAGGAAAGATGTGTATTTCCAAGTTGGTTGGAGACTGCTTAAAAGGAGAGGTAGATGCTGAAAAAACAAAGACTGTCTCCTGTCTGGCTGACCGAAATGAGGCCAGCTGGATATTTCAGTCAAACAGAACACCTCCCTTGGAGTGATTTAAAGCACGGTCTGCAGCTGAGCATGTGGGGTGAGGGAGAGGTTTGTGATGAGCAGATTATTTCATCCAGCATCCGCTGGAGTCAGGACCTCTCACTATCTTCTGTGGTGTTTTTTTGTCTTTAAGGAAGGTGGCTTTTAAGTATGGCATGGTGTTCCCTGTCCTGCTGGGTGATGCAGTGTGGGGTGATGCTGGGGTGATGCCATGTGGTCCTCTGGTGCATGGATCGCTGCCGGTTGCCATGGCAATAGAAAGCCTCCCCAGCCGAGGACTGAAACACTCCATCGTGATGTCTTTGCTGGGAAATGGCTACAGCGGCAGAGGCATCTCATCCTGTTAGGGAGCGGAGCTGCCTTTCAGAGTCTCATCAGTGATTGAAATGTACTGACCCTCCCTGCTGCAACTGTGGAGCATGGGATGAGGGGGTTTATTTTTAGACTGTGAGGTTATCGCAGCATATTGAAATACATGTCTGCTCTCGTGTTGAAAAACACATTTCTAGTGTACTGTGTTCCTTCTGCCTAGCAGGGATGCTTTCCCCTCACCTGCTCCCATGCAAGAGCACAAGTACCGCATCGGACTTCCTTACCTAGATCAACCACTACGTGTACGTAGTCGTCTTTCTCTGGCTGGTAAGTTACATTGCAATATGCCAAGAGCGAGTATAAAGATGATTCTTATATAAGACATTTTAATTGACTTTGTCGACTTTAATATCTCATTCTGATGTCATCTGCTGCTCTTCAACTTCACTGACTTCAGCCGAAGCATTTCTCATGCACAGGATGATTACAGGAGGTTCACATCCAAAACGCCGCCTGAGTGCTGCAGTGAGGGGAGGCAGCTGGGAGCGCTCCCTTCCATGTTGCTGCTTTTTACAGTTTGGCCTTTCTGTCAGAGAGTAATCCTGGTCCTCATGATGCAAATAACCATTGGTTAGAAGGGAAACCAGTAAAAGTTTCTGTCTACAGACAAAAAACCACGTCCTGAGTTGAAAAGCTATTGTATTCCCTCACTCTCTTTGCACACGTAGGAATTTCATATAATTATGTTTGTAGACCGTGGCCTTTACCTCATCTAGCCTGCTGTGGGTGCTGCCACAACATAAAAAGCATGCAATGAAGGGAATCTTCAGAGGGTGTGTTCGAAAAGCTTTTATAATAGTTTATTTTAAATCCTTATCTCTGTGTGTAAAATGTAATTAAAAAAAGAGCTGCATTGCAAATGATGCTAATTCTGAAAATAGATTAAGTATATATCATCAAAGTTTTTATTTCTGAAAGCTCTAATTTTGTAAAAATACTGGAAAGCAACAGAAATAGAAGTCTGGTTGCATTGTAAATAGTGCAAAAGTATTTTAGTAACTGTAGTACTAATGAGCAGAACCTAACTTTTTTTTCCTTTAATTTTTTTTAATGGCATTAGTATTCCAAACAGCAAAATCCCTGGCTGGAGAATTGTGGAAATTATGATTGCTCATTAGCAAATAGAATACAGATGTTCGTTCATTTTGCCTGAGCGCTTCACATAAACACCTTGGGGAGTGACTGGCACAGAGTACAAAACTTGATAGCATAACAGTGTGCTAAACACTTCGGGGCTGGCAGCAGAGGCAGAAGCATACTGTGTAATTTTGTAAAATTTCATGTAATTTTTAATCATTTGTAGTGTTTGTGTAATGCGAGAACCTTCGTGTGGGAAGTAGCGGGGTGGGAGGGTGTCCCTACAAGGCTGTAATCAGTACCAGAAACTAGAGTTGGGTCAACTTTGTGGAGGTCTGTTCATGGCTCTTTGATTCTCTTTCTTCCTTCAGCTTACAAAGGAACAAACTTTGGTCTCGTATCAATTGTACTTTTTTGTATTTGACTGACCAGTTGCCCAGATCTTTTTGGACGGCATCTTTTTCGTTTTTTTCTCATACGTCTTCAGGTGGTATAGCCAGCGAAGAAATTAGTTGTGCCATTTCTCCCCTTCTTCCATTCTTCCCTCGTGTCCCCCCCCAATAGTCATCCTGGTTACTCTAAAAAAAAAAATTAATTATATAGGCGGCATGACTCTTTTCAAGCACATGTCAGATAAGGACTGGAGTTGTAAGGCACCGTTTGGGACTTTCTGATAGCTGTGTGTAAGTGGCTGCGGGGTTTTACGTCTCAGCACGACGTTGCTGAATTGACAGTTCTCTGCCAATGCCTGCGGTGCTTATGGAGTAGCTGAAAGGGGAGATAGCCCTGCTCTGCTGGAGCAGCCAAGTGAGCTGAGCCTCTCTGTGTCTCTTGCTCTTGGACTCTGCCCCGTATAGAATTTTGTAAGAGAGAGAGATTTCCCTTTCAGGGAAGATGCAGGGATTGTTTGGTTTGTAAAATGCGTGTAAGAAACGCTGAATCTCATTCTTGCAGTTGGGTGGACTTTTAAAGAAAGGGGATTCCTGGCTGTGATATTGCTCTGGCCTCTTGCCATGATGTGTGTTGTACTTGTTTAGTTGCCAGGGCCAGGCTGGGAAGAAGCTGAATGAACTTAGAAAGTTTCAAAATGCATTTAATTTATTAAAGAACATGTTGATTCTAGTGGGTTCTTCTTGTTATTTTATTTTTTTATATTGGATAAGAAGTCTTCAAATTACTGCCATAAAATTGCAGAGCAGTAAAGTTGTGCTTCAAAGCAGTACCTTTTTCAAACTGCAGCCGAACAGCCATATGCCAGACCTGATTGCCTGCTGCAGCTACTCTGCAAAATTATTATGCAGCAGTACATCCTTGGCAAGCAATTATTAAAAAATGCTTTTGTGGGTCTTTTTCAGACCTTTTAAAATAGCTTTTTCTTTTCCTCCCCAGTGGAAAATTCTTAAAAGTATTAAACAGTGTTCGCACTCAGAGTTGGTCACTTGATACAAATTAGTAGATGGCATTGGGCACCCAGAGAGCTGGTTATAGCCTCAGGTTTGCTGGTTGTGAGCTCCCATCCCCCTTTTAAGCAAATACTCAAAACTAGATGCAACTTAGCAACATTACTTTGTCCTGCTGGGTTGAAAAACAATCTGTCTGAATGTAAAAAACCATAGTAGGTATCAAAGTTAAACCACTTCTAGAGGCGGAATCAAATTAAAGTGAATTGAAACAAGTTGGATCAGCATGAAGTGACTCTGCTTGTAAAGAGTACTTTGCATTTCTATATCTTTTCACAGCCATAATTGAGAGAAGAATATCAGCAACTTCACTTACAAAGCTGCTGTTTGCTTCCTCCTTTTGCCCTGAAGCAAACAAAATAGGCAGGCTCCCAATTTGGAATCTATTGAATGAACCCAAATCACTTATGTGCTGTTTAGTTGTCGTGGCAGCAAGGCAAATAGATGTGAAAAGATTAGCCAAACAAAAAGGCAAAAACATTGGCTCTTGTTGTAAAGGTTTGAGTAGTTCATCGATTGGGATAAAGGCATGCAGGAAAAGGCAAGCTGGAAGTAAAATGCCTCATCTGTGAGATGTGTAGGAATGGAGGGATTCTTGGGATAAAGTTTTACTGTCGTCTCTTCCTTTCTCTTGCAGTTTCTGTTTCACTGCAGCTTCCATATGTATTGAAAATTGTGTTAACAAATAAGCAAGGGTGTGGAGAAAAGCATGTTAATGAAGAAGATTGATGATTATGTTAGCTTAATGACTGAGACACTGCCCTGTTTTGCAAAGAAAATATATCTGAGAAAGGTGTTAGGGAGAACATTAGGTTTCTTGTTCAGTCATGTTAAAAAAACTGAGAAATTGCAGGCTTCAGGACAACTACAGTTGTTATCAACTGAGTCACATGTAGTAAGAGAGAGTCTTTGCCTCAGAAAGCTCGCAGAGTGAGCACACCAGCCAGGCAGCCCGTGCCAAGGAGAAAAATTAAACTTCACTCATTTAGAAGGAAGATGAAACACATTACCTGAAACCACAGTGTCTGCATGGAAAAAGGATGTGAATTTGAGGCCATGCTGCTCCCAAGGTTTTGCTGGCACAGGTTTGCTGGACATAGGTATAGGTGAAGAAGGACTGTTCCCATATATCTTTTTCCAGAGACTTTCCTTGGAATATGGGCCCAGGGCTTAACAGAGAGAGCCTGGATGGATTGAGCCTTGGCCTGCCATCACTGCCTGGAGGTCTGATGTACTTTACTTTGAAATTGATAGATGGAGTAGTAGAGAATTGTTGCTGTAATATGAATTATTCCCACTGTTATTAAATAATAAACATGACCACAGCAACCCACTCACTCTCTAGACTGGATTCCTTCTGTGGTTTAATCTTGGTAATGGCTTTGTATTTGAGCTACATAATGTCACGGGTTCAGCAAGCCGCTGAAGAAAGGGGCAGCTGAAGGAAGTTGGTAGATTGATACCGTATCATGTGTATCATAAAGTAAGTTAGCAAAAAGCCTCAGGAAATTATATTTCTTAACTAATGCAATCAGAATTGCACTTAGACAGAGAAGATTGCTTTGTATTTACTAGCTGTGTTTACTGCTTTTTCTGATGTGCCTAAATAGGAGAAACAGGTATTTGGAAACTTCAGGGAATGGAAAATGGAGTTCTAGACCCAAATCTGTACAGTTACTTTTGGGAATAACACAGCAAAATGAGAGAGCCTGATTTGCTGCACAGCAGATGCCAGGATTATATGATGTGGAAGGAATTTTTTACTTTTAAACCCTTTCAGTGTGATGAAATGCAGGGGAGAGGGAGGAGGGACTAACATAAGTGCCCTCGTTTTTTTTAACCTCTTCTGTGCTCTGAATCCAGAGTTACCAGTTGATTCATGCAAACACAGCCTGTATGCGTAGGTGGACTCTACCAAAACAGTAATTAAATGTAGTGTATGTTTCTGGACTAGAGCTAAAAGGGAACAGAAAATAATTCTATTTATTCTGTGGTTTAAAGCCATGCTGCTATAAACAGAAAATGCAACAAACAGAACTGAGTTCGCATGAAAATTGATGAAGAGTACAGTGTGTCTTTTTTGGTATTTATGCATTATTTAAAATGAGTTTAGCAGACTATAAAGCTTTTTATTATAGTCAGCTTGTAAGTGTGTTCTGCTACATTGTGCAGCATCTCAAAATAAAATGGACCAGCAGTTGTTCACAAAAACTGAAGTCTTTCAGGACCAGCTCATGGAAGGAGCAGATGGTATCTGGGCATTGTGTTATCTCTTGCAGTCCGTGCAATGCCATGTTAGGCTGATGCGTGGAGTTCCATTTGCAGAGGCATCATAGGGAGGGCAAGAAACCTTTCAATGAACTTCCTTGCCTTTTGCGCCGTATTTCGTAAGTGCCATTGGCTGCTGTTATTTTTCAAGAAAATGACAAGAATGTATCAGAGCCTTTAGTGTCCTTTGCAAGAGATGATCCTTCAGGAGACCTTTCTGTATTGGCCATGAGGAGGGCAAGAAGCCATGTGGGTAAGGTTCAGCCCCGGTGGTTGTGGGGGGAGATGGGGCAGGGCTGTGCCGTTCCACCCCAGCGTCTGCTTCGTTGTGCAACTGGGAATTCGCACAAACTGGAACATGTTCCTGCTCCCCTGAAAGCAGGGTGCTGGTCCCCCGCCTCCCCTTCTGCGGGGTGCCTGCCCACAGCCCTCCTTCAGGCACCTGTGGCATGTTGGGATGCTTAAATGTTTTATTTGGACAGGAGGGAAGTGGTTTTCTTGACTAATTTAAGGAGGGTCAAAATAGTTCCTTGCCAAAGGGAGAGAAAGGGAGGAGGGGGCTGCACTAACGTGGAGACTGTGCTGAAACCCCAGGTGACATGATCTTTGCAGTGTTTCCCTTTTAGGCACTAATAAAGCTCAGGATGACTTAATATTCAAAACCTGTTGAACCTGTTGGCAGGAACAGAGCCCTAGATCCTCCTGCAGACAGTTTGTTTGTTGCTACCAACTGCATTTCAATTGCCTAGTGATAGTGTTTGTTTTCCTGGAATTTGCTTTCTGGTACAAGGTTTCAGCATTGGCTTCTGACCACAGCCCTGCGGAGGCGGAATTGCTGGGGGCTGCGGGAACCCCACTGGCCAGCCCTGCCACCGGGAGGGCCACGGTGCAAGAAGAGCATCGTGGCTTCAAAGGGGCTGAAGGTGGGGAAGGGGAGGAAAACAGCAACAGCTTCCTACTCCCGCTGGCAGGCACAGTCGGCGTTAAACGCGTTGCTTTTATAGGAACAAGCTGACCTACTTATTAACGCATTGTATTTCAGTGTTCAGCCACGGCTGTCTGCCCCAGAGGGGTTGTGTTTCCGACGTCGCCGAAACCTGGTCCCCAGCCATGTCCCAGCTTTGCTGAGGGTCTTGGCCAGGGCATCTGTCCAGTGACGAGGAGCTCTGGTACCATGGCGATGGGCACACCCGTGTGGAAAAAGGGGAAAAGCCTGCTGGAAGGACTGATACATGCCATAGAGGAACAGGAAAAGAGAAAGGAAAATTGGAGGGGAGTGATGTTTAAGTATGATGAAAGATTTTGACTAGACGTGTGGCATTCTGTGGGGCAGAAAGGGGCAATAGCTGTGGGTATGTGTAGGGTATCTAGAAGGAAAACTTACCTGCCAGCTTGTGAAATTCAGAGGTGACTGTAATCAGCTGCTTCCCCCCTACTCGCATTTGTAAAGCGAGGTAAGGGTTGGTTTAATAAGAACATGTGCAAACAAGCAGACTTGGAGAAGACTAAACATCTGTGCTGGGTCAATGAGGAGCTTCCTCCCGATTTGGGCAGCTGGTGGCACTGTGGTGATGTAAGATTTATGCATCTCATCTCATGGAGATGATGGCATCAGCCAACATGGGAGGCAATCCTGCAGCTCTTTCCAGCCAGGGCATTGGTCTGTTTTAACAAATCCAAGTGAGCAAATGACCAAATGAGGTGGTGGAGAAGATGGGACAGCACTAGGAAATGTCCTTTCTGTGGCAGATCATTGCTTCTGCCTCTGCTTTGCGGGCCTTTCAGTTTTTCAGAGCTATTGGATGAGGATTTTTGCTAGGCCAGTGAGAAGTATCTGCACCACCCAGCTGTTAACACTGGGTTTAAACCCTCTCTGTTGGTCTGGGTGGAATATGTACCCTGACATGACTTTCCAGTAAAAATGGATTTGCTACTCTGACAGAACCCTTCAGCTGATACAAAACAAAGTTTTCTGCTATGTTGGATAGAGGCTTTTATGAATGTACCTCTTTAGTTTCCAGCCTGGAAAGCCATCATAGTTGTCCATATAGTCAGAGCTTTCCAGATTTTCTCCAGTCTTGTCCCCTGAAAAGCTGTGACCCTCAGTAAGTGCACTGCAGTGTAGCCTTCGCTTTGAGGATCATGGAAGATGGAGTTCTTGCAGTGTACATGTTCAGCCACTGTTACCACAGGTTTTGCTGCAAAATTTGCTTTTCTACCTTTTTGTGCTTGCTCTCTAATACCTCGTATGCACATACATGTCTCTTTTTCTTTGATGTACATATATACCCTTAGTGAAACTACTTAATCTAAAATTTTTGAAAGAAAGGAGAGAATTCATGTGTTTAAATTCTTGAGAGGCACTCTGCTATCATGATGATAGAGCTGTAGGATTACCCAGAGATACAAAATGACAGACATCATAGTTAATACTCATCAGCATCCTTTCTAGCAATCTCAGAGCAGTCCCATCAGTAAAAAGTCTAAGCAAGCTGTGCTGCATTAACATGATTGAGGGCCGGGTCAGATTGATGTTGCTGGCTGACATGAGGAGCGGAGAAAAGGAAGTTTTCCCACTTCTAAAACTAACTTTATAAATGAGCTAGCTCTTTGTAACATTGCAAATACATCCTTACACTTCAAATACCCAGTAATGACATGAAAACCAGCTTTTAACATGTTTCCAGATACTGTGCCTTGAAACTAAAAGGAACTGCTTATGTTCATCCGTGATAAAGAAAGATGTAGCTCAGTGCTTTCCCAGTATTAAAAAATGAGGAGTTCATGAATTCCAGGCCTTTCCGAGCCAACATCAAGTCTAGCAACATTGATTTTTAATCAGGCATAATTATCACTGTTAGTCTTCCCTGAAGCAAGTGAGTGGTACAACTTACCTCCAGCCATTTCAAGTCTTTACACTGTTTTCCATAACTTTAATAACATTGTGCAATCTAGCACCAAGGAGTCCTGTAACTTAAAAAGTCTATAACTTTACTGGAATTTCACTGACAATTTTGCATAAAATAGAAACATTTTCATTGGTGTGTTCCCAATGGAAGAATATTTGTGACATTTGTAACACAGGCTCCTACACAGGCTATAATCCATGCCATTAGTGTGCTTATTGTCCCAGGTGAAATATCACACCAGATTTATGAATAGTTGTTTCTAAATTGGGGCATCAAGTACGTGTTACGAGAGGGAAAAGGATCCCTGTAAGGTTTTCAGTTTTGTTTCTGACTGCCTGCTGCAGTGCAGCTGTTTGCCTATAAATGACAGCATTAAAATGAAAAGCAAATAGGAGCTTCTTACTTTTTTCCTTTAACGTTTGCTGTTTCCAAGGTCCGACACCCTCTTATTTTGAGATGTTTCTACCCCCTGCTGGAGACAGGGTGAAGAGAAGCAAAGAGGTTCACTGGGGTGAGACACATTTTCAGCAGTTCCTGGGGTGCTCAGAAACTCTTCATCATCTGGCTCTGCAGGGTGGGGAGATGGGTGGGGAGGGAGGCACCTCTCCTGGCCCTTTGACTCTTCCATGAGAGGGCAGGCGATCCTTGGAGCTCAGCGCGCAGAGAGGCAGAGATGGGGAGGGAGGCGAAAGTGCTCTCTCTGGTTTGTGTTGTTGTGATCGCTCTGATTACCAAACATTATTAAGATTTCTCTCCCCAGACAGACGGTGCTTTGCGCTCACAGACACACAGATCTGACGCACAGATCATGCTAGTAAATCGAATTTGAGCTGGCAGAGTCAGTACGAACTGTTTGCCGTCCGTACGTGAAGCAGGACTCTAAAAGGCCGGAGAGATGCCTGTGCGCTGCACGGACAAGGATTACAGAACCTCGTGGTTAAAATCTATAAACCCGCTCCTGCTGGACTTTGTTGAAATTTCAGAGTACAAAAAGAAATGTGAGGTATTTTCTCTGTTTGGTTGTGAACACAAAATTGACAAGAAGGCTTTGTACTAGAAGGAAGCCCTCTCTTTCTCTGTGGCAGTCTTCGCCGTGCCGCCTGCTTGGCTGGAGCGAGGGCTGCTCCCCCCAGGAGGGACACGGCCACCTGGGACGGGGAGCTGCCTTGGGGACCTGCAGGGGAAACCAGATCTGGCACCCTTTTAAAAGGTGGTTTCCTCACCAGCCTTGCTGTATGCCCGTGGAAATGGCACAAAACACCCTTGTGATTCTTGGTAGTGAAAGCACTAATTTTTTACAAAACTATAACCGAGCTGCGGTTAAGCTGCCCAACTGTTCCAGTCCAGGGCTGAGCCCTGCAGGATGCTGGTGCTCTGATCCTCTAACACCGGCACTACTCATTCTCTGGCTTGTGTACACACATAAGTGCTTTCCTGGATTATGGCCATAGCTCTTGCTACTATCTGGATAAAGCTTAAATTCTCTTTTTTTTATCCCTCCAAATGTCCAGCAACTTTTAGGCACAGCCTATGCATATGGTCAGTTTGGCTCCTTGTTCACTGCATAAAGAGAATGGGGCAAGAGCTTTTTAGCTTACCCACTCACCACTTCACTGTTTTGTCAAGTAAATACACTTTATAGCTTTTAGCTGAGGACCTAAAAGAGTTTGTAAAGGAATTCTGGTTATATTCTGCCCATTCCTTACTCCTTCAATAACCTCGCCTCTCAGCTAGCGATTCGGAGTCCAAGGAGTTTGAATAGGATCGTTCATAGCAAATCAGAGTTTGGCAGAAGTGAAATCCTATGTCTTTCCTTATTTTTTCACTAGAATGTAACAGGTAAGAGTAAGTAAAAGATTGCTCCAGCTCTGTTGGAAAGAAACAAGCTACATGATACCGGCTTTGCAAGTTAGAAGCATCCAAGTGACCTGTAAATGTGACTTAGCTGCAAAGTTTGCCTTAGTGCTTGCTCTCTAGAGATTCAAGTGAATTATTCTCTCACTACATTCCAGTTCATGGCATTTCATATTTCCTCTGTTTTTGAAATGTTCAAGTAAAAAATTCCAGTGGAGCCAATATTTTAACTTAAACGTTTGCTACTATAGAGTGCAGATGGTACTAAATCTTTGCGTTAGCAAAGTGTTTACTGGAAGATCTGATATGCATATGCAACTGAATTCAAGAGAAATGTAATCAGACATAAATTTATTAGCTTTTTCTCAGGTTTGCAACATATCTTCCATAAAATCTCTTCAGTGAAGTACTGAACTAAGAAACAAAAAGAAAACTCTAATAACTAGGATGTAATGTTCAGTCTAAACAAACTGTGTTGCACTTGTTTTAAATAAATCCTATTATTATGTATGCTATTTAAGCTAAGTTAAAGCCCTACCCTAAGGCTGACTAATTTCAGTCTTAAAGTGTTCAGGCAGCTTATGTTCGCTGTGTTGTTTTCAGCGGGAGCTTTCACTGAAAAAGGCCAATGTGGTCTCAGAATATTGATTGTTGTAATTAGAGAGTAATTCTGGTACTACATTGGATATCTTGTAGACATCTGCAGTGGGAATGTCAAGATCTTCAAAGGCTATCTTTGTTCTCATATTTCTTGATAATAATCCTTCAAAAATGACGTTGCTTCCTGCACTGCCTTAACATTGGCTTGTATCTCATGCCTCAGCCCACTTGGGGAAGCTCTCCAGCAAAAGAAGTCAAGAGGCCCTAAACACTGGATTTCTGCTCTTCTGTCATTTCCTTTATTTGAAAATAAAAGTTTAGAAGGAGTGTTGCAGGAAGAATGGAACCAGTTTTGTCAGATGATGGCAGTGTTGCTAGGGCTGGCTTCCTTCCTCCATTGATTTCCTTCTGAGAAGCAGAAGAGCAGCTTGTTCCAGCCATGCTGAACATCGCTCCCTGTGGAGAGCGCTCAGCCCTCATCCGCAGAGCTGGGCGAGGCTTTAGTGTCTCCATGGACAGGCTGGGGCTGGCTCCCGCAATGCAAAATAACGATTGTCAAGTGCTCTGACAGAAAAGAGACTTTAGTCATCTGCCTTTGTTTGGGTAAGTTTGTGACTAGTCCTCTTGGTCTTTAATGGGGATACTTTGCAAAAGATTGTCAGGGGTGAAACAGTTGCCCCAGCAGGGTTTTCAAGTGTGTTTAACAATAGGTTTTCAACACTAGTAGTTTGATGTATTTGTTTATTGATTGATTCATACTGCTGACTGTTGGTTGGTCTCAGTCAGAGGAAGAAGGGAAGTAAACGACACAGACTTTGATGTTTTGGACATGACTCTACTCTCAAGTGTGACTTTACTCAAGAACTAGCACTAACACACCTCCATTTATCCACTGTCCCTCCTAGGGAAAAAAACACCTAATCTAGACTGGAGGGCAAGCCAGGGCTGACTGTCATGGTTGTGTGGTAAAGAGCTGAGCCCCGGCAGACTGCATGCCTGCCTGTGTGCCTGATAGCTGATCATGCTGATACTGTATTTTTTAACATACTTCTGGGGGCAATTCTAGCTGTCCTGCCTACACCCACGCCTTGAAGCCCAGGATTGCATGGCGTACACCCGAGTAGGAACTGTGTTTGACTTGCAGGCAATTTTCCCAGCCTTTCTTAGGTTCACAAAGAAGGCCCTGTGCACAAATCTCCCTAAACTGTGGGCCACCGGCCTTCCTGTCTGGTTCTCCCAGTCTCCCATGTACAAGGCTCTGGCACCTCTCTGCGCCTTCCTGCCTGGACCTGCTCCGCTGTCCTGCAGAGGAGAGCAGAAGAGAGGAGGCAAGAGGCTGAACAGACGTTTATATGCAGGTGTGGTAGTGCAATGCAGGAGGTGAGACCACTAACAAGCCAGATCTCGTGTGGCTTGCCCACTTCATAGTGACAGGGTGCAAATGCTACTGGAGCAGCCTGTGGCCAACTCCTCTTCATTACACCAGGAGTCTTGCTTATATGCTTAAGGCTGCTGCCACAGAGCTCAGGTTTTACAGAAATTCTTTATAATTCTTCTTCCTTGTTTTTCCCCGCTGCGTCCCGTGGTCACCTCATTGTATTGAGAGGATTACTTCTTTTCTGCCTTTGTTTTGCTTAGCTGAGCATGCCAAGCTCTCTGTTTTCTCTCTTAATGTCAGTTTCCATGTTGATTCAGATGTCCCACTTGATTTTGTAGCTTTTTTGTTCTTTTTTTTTTCAAATAATGAATCTTTCCTACTTTGCACATAGAAGTTGGAGCGAGCTCTTCATGCAGTGACCTGCAGGAACTGCAGCCTTCCCCAGGCTAATTTCTAGAGTTCCTCAGCCCAGTCTGCTTATCAGAGGTTCCACAGAAGCCATTTAGTTCATCAAAAATTACCCTTTGGAAATCATGGATCTTAAGCAAAATTAGACTTGCTGTTATCCTTCCCACTTAATCTAAACTGAATCACTTTGTGGTCCCTAGTTCCAAAGTCATCCTCATTACTTAAGATAAAGAGCAGAAAAGAATCTATTCTTGTTCATTCAGCAACATGGATAAAGAAACTTGTCAGCTGTCACATTCAGGAATTACTGGCCTTACCACAGTTAATAGCATTTCTCCAGTCTGTACTATGAAGTTAGTCTCCTGTGTTGATATAATTCCCATTTCTTTAATGATGCAGAGCTCTGCTCAGATCCGTATCTGGTGCAGGAAGTGAAGACCAGACCCAGTGTCTCTCTTTTACCATCTTTCCAAACATACTGGTTTTTTCTCTCCTCTCTGTTTCTGAAGTCTGCCGTTTCATTTTTGCATAACAGTATCCTTCCATATAAAAGCCGTATTTCTTTGCCTTGAAAAGCACAGACCTTTTGACACCTGTTTCAGTAATAATTGCAGTTTCACCATGTTTGTGAACTTTCCTGTAATAATGCTAATGTCTTGAGTTCCTCTTTTATTATATCAGTCTGCCTGCATTATTAGGAGACAGCTATTTTAGCTGTTGGGTTTTTCATTCACCTCTTCTGCTCTTGTTATTAGTTTTAGACTACACTTGGCTCTCTAGTTCGACTACATGCAGTCCTTTCCCTGCCAGTGTCACATGCCTGACCCCTTTTCTCATCATTAGTGCCCATTCTTTCCTTCAAAACCCTGAAACATCTTTTTCACTGTTGTTTTCATGTTTATCTGGCATTTTCACCTTTGCTTTCTGCATCCTGAAACTGGTGTGGCGTTTATGTGTGCCTCCTCAGGCTTCCCCTGCTGTGTTGGTGCTGTGGGTTGTGCCATGGTAGCTCCAGTAGTTGGGATATTTGAGTGAAGTTTTCCTGAAGACGCATCTTGCAGTGAAAGTACCCAAAAGTCGATTTTTCCTGCAGAAGCAGTCACTTGGGCTACGTGGGATGCCTTGGTTCTTTTCCAAGTTGACATGTCCTGTGTTTGCTGGACAGAAAAACGTTGTTGATTCTCAAGGTCTGGTGGACACAAATGTATTTTGAAATAGCATGAGAAGGAAATGAGTGCTTAAAACAAATGTTTGTATGAGACAATAAGGTATGGTTTATTTGGTCTTAAGTGGCCAGAGTTTTGTAGCAGGCTTCCTCCTGCCAGCAGTCCCCTCACTTTGCTGGAAGAAAAACCTATTGTTAGCAGCAGGGATGTTACAAAAGCTTGAGCAATGATAATATCGGTGTCTCAGACAGAGATAACACACATGGGCATAAAACTGGGCACGAAGAGTGTGTATGTGTATCCTTTGGTCAAAAAAATACGTGTGCAGCCTGTAAGGCTGCAAGGAGTTACAGCCCTCACAATCCCATCTTCCACTGTGGAAGCTGAGGCAGCAGCAATCAGTTAAGAAGATGGTTGAAATTCCTCATCACAAATTAGGTAAGTGCGTGGTGGAACAGCAAATTGTTTCTTTCTTCTTCTATGCTAGGCTCACTGGCTAGTACTTTCTCCAGCTGATGTTTTCTGTTCAATACTACAAGCTCCACAGGCTGCGTGGCATAAAAAAAGACTTTACTGTTACCTTTGTGATGGGTAAATTTCATGTTCAGATCCTTCAGCATTGAGAATTAAGCATGCCTATAATGTACACCAAAATGAAAAAAAAAAAAACAGTGACAAACATCTCTGCCCTGTTTTAAGCAGAGAACATATTATGTCATGTTTATGTATAAGAGGTGTATCTCATCTCTCTTCAGTCAGCTGTCTCTTAAAAGATTTTTATCTTGCACTAGTAAAGTATGTATCAGTGTTGTGAGTCTTTCTTTCCACAGTTAATTTATATTAATCTTTACTACTGAGATGAAAAAGCTAGGATTATGTGTTTTGGTCTCATACAACTTTCCAGCTGATCAATGAATGTCTTTGTGCATGTGCAGGACCTTTTGTAACTCTTTCTCCTATTGTTCTTTTTATTAAAGCTAATGTTTTTAACAAGAATACACATCTTAATTTTATACAGTTTTGCAGCTAATAAAATGGTGTTGTTAGAGAATGGGAATTGTATGTGTAACTTCATGATGATGCAAATTTAACAAAACAGAAGAGCAGGAAGCAGGTTTCTGTTACAAAAGTTCTGTATTTTTTAAAATTAGACCTCTCAGAATAATTTGTGCCATAGCTTAGACAGCAGTACCAGGAATGAACTTAAAAAACAGGAAAAATTATTGGTTTGTTTAGACCCGTACTTTTCTTCTTCTGTGTCTCATACTAGATCCTTTCAAAGGAGTGGGAGAACCACTGTGACTTCCAGACCAGTTTTGTATTGCTAGTGAAATTGCTTCCTCCTGGCCTCTTTTATATAGCTTCCAGAATTCTCATTCTTGATCTTTCGTGCCCTGTTGTTGAGGTATGAATATAATTTGTTGTTTCTTCCCAACATCTTTGTTCTGAATCCTGTTGGTTTACCTTGCATTTCCACACACGTTCTGTTTATTTTAAGAGCTCTTCTCAACCTTATTTAAATATTTCAGAGGTGGACTCGGTGGCATTCTACACCAAGGAGTTTGACGGAGTTACAGTACTTAGAGTTTCTTCAGATATTTCTTTCTGTCTTGCACATTGCAGTTTTATTTTAACAGCTATGTTCTTATTCTGTCATCAGGGAAAATAAATTAAAAATAGAAAAGGGGAAAAAAATCAGGGAAAAATACCTTTACTAATTTTCCCTGTGTCTTTGACCTAACCTGACTCATACCAAGGGTAACCTTGTGATGTCGGAAGGGAAGAGGCACATCTATTAACAGACCAGTTAAATAGGGGGAAAACTGCTGTTTGTCCTGTTGCAGTTTAATAAGCCCAAAGGTAAAAGGTGGAAGACAGGGCATTGCTTTTGCAACATTTTCCTGCTGCCAAAAGTTGAAAATATCAAAGAAGCAAATCACAAAAAATGTATTGGAATGGTCTGCTGGAAATTGAGGTGGGGAGTAAATAGTCTGATCTGGTAGAAAAGGAATAAACTGAACTTCTGTCTTCTGAGCACAGTGGCAGTAAAGTTTATGCACTCCAGCTAGAGTAGAGCATTTGGATGGAAAAAAAGCGGTGGAGGATGCTGAGGCAGAAGTAGAAGGGGCTGAGAACTATCATACTGAATGGTGAAATTGTTTACAAAAATAATTCTGCTTTAGAAGTAGTAACTTCAAATTAAAAGAAGATATAAATTCTCTCCTGATAAGATAACGTGGCAGTGGTTGTAGTGTACAGATGGTGCAGTTTATTTACTAACTTTATTTTTTTATGTTAGTAGGCAGTAACATTTTAGTAGTACCTAAATATGCATCTTAAGTGCCTCTCTCTAGGCATCTGTGCTGGAAAATTCAGGCCAGGGTTGCTTTGAACTTTTTCAACTCCTGCTTTCTTTAAAACCTTATAGTATGGCTGTAAAAATAAATACCCTCTAGCAAATTCAAGAGAGGCTGTGTTATCCTCATTTTTATTATGATTTAGTTGGAAGGGGATGGATTTGAAGCATTCCATCATTTCACAGTTTGAAATAAAAATATAAAAATAATATGGATTATTATAAAACACTTCTCTCTGTGACATGGACTGGGACTTACAGCATAATAAAACAACATAATAAAAGGACAGCTGTCACATCCAGCTTTCTCAGGTACCTGTCTGTTTTTAATTATTTTTGTCAGTTCTAGAGGAAACAGTCCTGCTACCTGAGGGTTATCATCTGAGTTGCTGAATGTTTATGCGTAGTCTCGTGCCAAAATATTTCATGCCTACTGTTTGGCTACTTCACATGTCTGTGTAGGACAGATTCTGATGTACACAGGCAACAGGCAGAGGGAAGTTTGGCTCAGAGCACATCTTGACAATATGCACTAGGTCATAATTCCACAGAGTGATAAATTGTAGGGTAGTTCCTCGCTGAAGGAACTAGATGCTGTTTACCGATTAGGTGTTCCCTTTTGAACACTTTGCTCATTAGGGACTTGAATCTAAAATACAGCGAACACACCTGCCGTGGGGTTTGTGACTTATCCTTCATTGGTATCGTCTTCATCAAAAGAAGTTTTGTCTCTGAACGGGGAGGCACTGCAGCTGTCGTGGAGTTGCTGCCCCATGCGTTGAACTGCGTTGTTGGGATATATGCCTTCAGACCTTCTGAGTTCATGTAACTGAACCTGATTTCTTCCAGGTTTTTTCTGATACCCAGTGAAAGACACTTTGTGGATGAGGGACCAAACACTGAAACTTCAAGTTGTCAGATGAAGCACTGAGTGTGCAGACAGCAGTTGTCTGTTAGAGAGAGCTGTGGCTCCAGTGTTGCCTGTCTGAGAATTTGATGTACTCTTGTCACTCGCACTCCTTCCTTTTCTTTGTTGTTCCTTACTTTCCTCTTTCACTGGGAAAGTTGGGCATCTTCTGCTTTCCACCAGCACAAACTGAACTTGCAGTTTGTGTATGCAGTCAATTCACACCTTACTTTAATTAGCAAAACAACCAGAATGCATTAATTTAAATACTTAATTTTCCCAATTCCAAAACCTTGTATATAGTTA